>NW_022196915.1:75258232-75282636 GCF_008632895.1 Mastomys coucha
TTTGGAGGGAAACTGGGAAAGGAGAAATCATATGACATGTAAATAAAGAAAATATCTAATAAAAAAAGAAGTTTGTTGGCTATCAAAATAAAAACTGTCTATATCATTAGAATGTAGTCTGCTCCATTCTTTGAGGTCTTTAAATCCCATACCTAGCAAACAAATATGTGTAAGTCAAGGAGAGTCAACTGTTGTTTATTTGTTTTGTTGTCTATTAGCTTCTTTATTTTCATTTTAAAAACAAATATCATAACTTCTACAGTGATTAAGGTCATGCTTCCCAATTTAGAAGAATAGATATAAGAGTCCTATCCAGTTAAAAAGTGAAAATAAGAACCTTGTCCTTTGGTTATTTGAGGTGTAGGCTTCCTTTACTTAAGCTAAGGAAAGCTAATTCATATAGGCAACCAGCAAGGAGGAAATCAAGTCAATGTAAACTATATTTCTGATACTTCATTAAACTTTGTTAACTTAAAAAAATGATATAAATAAAATATTGTCTATGCTAAAGAAGTAGGATTCACTCTCATGACAATACTATTTTCACTAGCAGACAACTTATCAATGGTGATATAAAAATAAAAGAAACATAATATATAGATTCCAAAGAAATTAACTAGTACCTATAAAACCAGAAAACTACATAGTGGAGATGAATAACAAGGTGAATTCTGCAAGATTAGCAAGGTCCCCTTCATGCACAGGGGAGGAAAAGCTTGTTTGACTTTGACAAGCAGTAACTCAAATAAAATTGGGAAAAGGAAACCATGAAATTATCAGTGAACTGTCAACATGCCTTATACTAGAAACATGAAATTCTTACAGACTGATGACAGGCAAGCAGTGAAAGACAACAGAAAAAGCTCCTCAACCTTTTCTTGTCAATTGATCAAACAGGTTTCATAATGAAATACAAAAAGATTTTATGATTTTTACATACATCTTATGAGTATAAGAAAGAACAGATCAGATTTCGGGAGAAAATATTCTCTCAACTTGCCCCAAAATATCTAAGATTTCATGCTTTAACAACTTCAAATATTCATTTTACCCTAATATATACTTCAATTTCTGAATTTCAGGACTTATTTTAAAATGGTAATTGTTACCTGCAAGCTATGATTGTGATACTTAAAGGTGTCCTATGGATTAGCTAAAATTTTGAAAGAGAGATTATTTATGTGTCTGTGTGTGAGCCTGTGTGTTTTATAAATCTCAAAAAAACAAAAACCCTAAGAATCTATAAAAATGACAGTTTTGTGAAGAGGAAATAGGGATTATATGTTCATATGTTTTTGGGTTATTTGAGTGTGAGATTTTCAGGACATCAAATTCTTTTTTAAAGAACAAAAAGAATAGACTTAAGAAGTACAAGACATGCTTATATCATTTCCTTCCACACAACTGGAAATTAGACATCATAGGAGAGATAGAGCAACATAGAGGGAACTCTAAAATTTCGAATGACAGCCTTTACATATTTGCAAGTGTCTAACTTTTTAATGAAGACTAAAATATTCTCTGACTTTAGAGATAAGATACCTTATATAAAGTTTTAGTATGTAAATGAAATTGTTCAACATTCACAGTCTAAGAACGTCCATGTCTCCTTATTGTAGCACCATGTCTATGGCTTTGTACATTGATCTCTAGTCAACAGAAAGTCTTGTATCTATCCTAGTATCCATTATAGATTAACATTTCCTCTTATACCAGATTCTCTGGGTGTGTCTCTCTATATATATCTGTGTCTTTGTCTTTCTCTCTCCTCTCCAAGAGTCTCCTCATGTAGCAGCCACTCTAAAACTCATAATCCTCTTAGTTTCTCTTCCTAAGTACTAGGTTACAACTGGATATCATCACACCCGGCAACATCAGTGTATTTTCAAGCTCATGATGACTTATTCTTCATATCCCTGCAAAGGACAGGACAACTACAGAACAACTCCATTGCAGTAAGCTATAGAACCCTGCCTACTGTATGAATTTTTATACACATCCCCAAATATCAGCCATAGGACACTCCCAAGTATCACACACATGGCTCTCAGGTAACAATTACCATATTGAAATAAGTCCTGATTTTCAGAAATTAAAGTGTATGTTAGGGTAACATGGATATTTGAAGTTACCAAAATATGAAGTCTTAGACATTTTGGAGCAAATAGGAAAATATTATCTAATCATGAACTAGATAGTTTTATAAGCTAAGTTCAGTTATAAGTAGAATGTGGAAACAGTTAATACAAAACCTAAATCCATAAAAAACTTGAGATATGCCTTAAAAACCATTAGTTCGGTTTGCCTTAAGATGGCAGTATTGGTCTTTCTAAGTTTGGAATAAGTTTTAAACTAGAAATCCTGAAGAAAATATAGGCTATCTTAATACCGTTACTGAGACACAAAAACCCAGGCTTATCAACGAAGTGGGTGGATGTAATATACATAAAGATTAAACTGAAAGTCTATACAAACAGTGATAATGGGTGAAAACACAAACTGTGCAAATCTGATTGACATGTTAGTTAATTAAAAGCAACAAGGAAAGGAGGTTTGGGATCACTGAAGGGATTACTCACAGTGACAAGTCGTCCAAATTGTTCTGTTTCTGGGAAGAAGGAAGAATCAATGAATGAAATTAAAAACAAACAAGCAAACAAACAAAATCCTCCAGGATACTGCATGCTAATACATCTAGTGAAAGGCCCAGCTGATACAGAAAATATCTTAGGCATATCCATACTGTGTGAAAGGCAAAAGTTTACTGATTCTCTCAGGGGTTCCTAGCAGTTTCATTAACACTCATATCAACTGACCATTGTAGGACCAAAGAAACAAAACAAAACAAAACAAAACAAAAAAACAAAAACAAACCACAAACCTTAACAGTTTGCTTAATTTAAATGATTAAATATAGCAACCCTTATGTTTCTCAGAGTTGCAAATTATTTCACTAAAACCTGCCTGAATTTTAAATACACAAGTCAAAGTCTTCAATGCATAGATGCACATGCAATGACTTCATGACTTGTACAGAAGATGCTTTGGCCATCATAGGATGGCTCTAAATCTAAGCAGATTTTTCTTGCTTTAGTTTAAAAGATAAGATTTGTTTCATTGAAACTCACCAGTAGCAATTTGTGTATAGCTTCATAGATTAACCTGGGCAGGAAACTCTCACAGCTTTCAATATATGTGGCTTCTGTTATGAGAGCTAAAGTGCCTGTTTATTATTTTACTTGCACTATAATGAACATTTTATATTTTAATCCAATTATTGTAACAATTTTATTACTGTTAACTTATGTTATCAGAAAATGTTTGAAACAGGAAAATATGGCAAATATTATACTGGGTACTTTCAGAACCGTATTGAGGCAGATTTCAGTCTATACACCTTGAGAAATGTATATTGCATTCTCCTTTTCTACTCCTGGTTAAAATGATCAGGATCAATGAGATCACCAGTAAAACTGCTAACTTGATTCTGACCAAAATGAACACTTATTGTTTTCAGTAGAAAACAAAATAAAAAAACCAAACAAAAAGAGCAACACTGGATGGCACAAGGACATTCATGAATTAGAGCTTTCAGTGTTTATTAAGTCTTCAGCTTATGTTAATTTAATGTTTGCCTGATGCACATGGTGACTTTATTATACTGAAAATTATGTTTTTCCAATCCCTCTATGTGTGTATAAAACTGAACCTTACCTGTATATCACTGGGCAGTTCTTGTTACTTGCCTGCAAAATTCTGTTTCCACTGCATCATATTCAGATTAGGTTACTAATAAAACATATACTTTATTCATCGAGAGGAACCTGCTGATCACTACTAGATACCTAGTGATCATAAGTATGATGAACTCCAGTGGATGGTGCCTTTGCTCTTTTTTTTTTTTCATAGTACAATAACTTATGAGCTACAAATCGTGATGTTTATTCTTCAGTTGTTATTTGAAAGAATATTGAAATAGCCTTATAATGTTTATTAAAGTGAATGAAAGATAATCATAAAAGAGCCTAGGACAAAATTTGAAAATTGACCATAGAAATGTTATTTGAAATCGTATGTAGTATGAATTCTATTGTGCTCAAATTAATTAACATACTTTTCAGAGGCATGGGGTCAATGCATTTCTCATACCAGTATGATAGTTGAGATTTAGTAACAACGTATTATTTCAACATGAATTGCTGTATTGGTCATTTGTTAGTGGCTGGTTTGTAGTCTGCCATCAACAGGAAAGGGGTCACTGTCAATATTCTTCATGGAGCACCTTGCCAACAGTTTTATGAGCTACATATGCTTTTCTAAACTCTGGGTTATTTTAATGTTAAAAACAAGTGAAGTTAAACATGAAATTAACACTTTTAAACAAGCAAAGTGCACCGGGGTCTTGGTGTGTATCAGTTCAACAATCCATATTTTTAATTCAAGAGCAATGCACTTTTCAAATATGTAACCAACCAAGTAATACAATTTAATAAAATCTGTGTGTGTCCATTTGAGTGTGATTGTGCTCTGTCTATTTTTCTATGTAACAAAGTTTCAATGACATGACACCCATGGCATTTGTATTCTGGCTGTGAAAATTGGTGCATATTAAAAGAAGGATGCACTGGTAATTATGAAAGCTTATAGAAATGTTATTAATTCACTCCTGGGGTCTCATGACAGTTAAAGTAGAAGATGAAAATGAGTAGAAATTATGTATGCTATATAAAGAGAAGTGATGACAAATAAGGTGGGGTAGATTCCCCCAAGGATGGGGGCCGTGCAATGACACCAGCTGTCCACTGTAATTAATGTGATAATAAAGGGGAATGAACTGCACTCACATGCTAGAACCCATCAGGCACTGTGCAGAAAATAAACTGCTGTCCTGAAAAAAAAAATAAAATGCTTGAAAAATGGAGATATTGTACCACTATATTTTTTTATTAGATATTTTCTTTATTTACATTTCAAATGTTATCCCTCTTTCCCAGTCCCCCCAAAGCCCCCTATATCTTCCCCCTCCCCCTGTTTCTATGAGAATTCTCCCCCATCCACCCACCCATTCCTGCCTTACCACCCTCACATTCCCCTACCCTGGGGCATTCAGCCTTCACAGGACCAAGGCCCTCTCCTCTCATTTATGCCCTACAAGGCTGTCCTCTGCTACATATGCGGCCAGAGCCACGGGTCCCTCCGTGAGTACTCTATGGTTGGTGTTTTAGTCCCTGGGAGCTCTGGGGAGTCTGGTTGGTTGATATTGTTGTTCTTCCTATGGGGTTGCAAACCCTTTCAGCTCCTTCAGTTGTATTACCACATTTTTAAGAGTTCCTTAAATAGAGCTAGAAGACTAATGTGGAAGACAACACTGCACGCGACTGGCCAGTCATCAACCATTCACCAGTTTCTTTAAAAACATCTGAATTGGTATGAATTTGTATGTCTTCATTGGTTTATTTAAAAATATTATCAAAGATAAATTTATAGAATGTCTTTTTAAAAGACAACCATGTCCTATATCTTGAAGTTTTTAAAAATAACAAAATAAACAAGGTACAGCAGTGCAAATAACCATGCTTTTAAGACTAACTAGGCTCCTTGGTGGTCAGATATCATCTGTAAATCTGAGTCTTAAATGCTTCCTGTGCTATGTGTGTAAAAATACAACTGGAATTTATCTGTGTTTGTTTCATTAAATCCATTTTAGGCATTAATATTCTACTTTTCAATTGATTAGTTTCCTGGGTACAACTTGTCCCTAATACCTGGTAGACAGATGAATTGTGATGTTCTGCCTTTTGAAGTTCCCATATGTTTCTTTAATTTTAATTTACTACAAATGTCTAAAATATAGAAAA
The DNA here is from genome assembly GCF_008632895.1 of Mastomys coucha. Lineage (NCBI taxonomy): Eukaryota > Metazoa > Chordata > Mammalia > Rodentia > Muridae > Mastomys > Mastomys coucha. Next base: position 75,264,091 of record NW_022196915.1, read on the forward strand.
ACATACTGTAGTATTTGTTCCTCCAAGTTACCTAACTTGTTTGATGTAGCATCCACAGGAAGGTACTGTTCTATTCAGTTTCTCAAAAGCACCGTTTTCAAGAAATCTCTGGCAACTTTCTTCACAAGGGAATATTTGAACATGCAATACTTTATTTCAAGCCTTAGGGTTTGAAAAAAATCATGACCATTCATTTTCAACTGAAAAATATCAATATCTAAGAATAATTTAAGTATTAAAAGATTTTCCAATTATTTAACAAGTGGAATTAGTTTAATATGTCAAGCAAAGGTGCACTTATATCTATATAGTTATAGAGTTTTTATATTATTTATTTATATTTTATTTTCTATTTCCCTCCCATATATGATTCTAGGCACACCATTTTAAATATTCTTTTATTTATAATTTCCCCTGAAATGGATGCTACTTGTACTCCAATAGTACCATATTTCCTATCCCATAAATTCTTATATTTCAGAGAAATTGCAATAGAAAAGACATTTAGTCTAACTTAGTATTGAGTTTTTTTTTTTAAGATTAATTTATTTATTTCATTATGTGAGTACACTGTCACTGCCTTCAGACACACCAGAGAGGGCATCAGATCCACACTACAGATGGTTGTGAGCCACCATGTGTTTGCTTGGAATTGAACTCATGACCTCTGGAAGAGCAGTCAGTGCTCTTAACCAGTGAGCCATCTCTCCAGCCCAGTATTGAGTTGTTAAGCAGCAAAACTATTGCTACATAGACCAACCAACATTTTTGAGTATCTCTATATTATTGGTTAAAACACTATTCCATTGAAAATTTTTGATCAAAACTTTAATTGAGATAATAGTGGCATACATTTGGTTCTCTATATAGGTATATTTATAATATTTCTTTATAAAGAGAATTTAGCTCATGAATGCTTACTTACAACAAATAGATAAAGAATATTAAGCTAAATACATGAGTCTTTTTCTTTCATGTGTTCCACATGAATTTGTTTCCTTTTTTTTCCTAGAGATTCTCATGAGTTTAAATCTATTTAAATACATTATTTTTGAGTCAAAATTCTTTTTATACTCATACCTTTGGTCAGTATGAGCCCAATGACATTTGATAGAGGCCTAGACTTGGAATTATTTTAAGTCAGAGGTTGTTAAAACATTTAAATATTTTAGTATTTTAGGTTTTGTTTTCTTCTTTAAAACTCTCAATTATTTTTAAATTTATTGTTCATAGCATATTGACTTGCCACAAGTTTGACTTTTAACTTTAGCCAACATATATAGTTATGCTGAGTGTTTTTGGATATTTTAATTATTCTGTTTTTAAAATGTATTTAGTTAACCTAGTCATTGATGCTTTGGGCTGGTGATTGTGAGTGAGGCCTTCTGTTTTCTCTACTTAAGTCTGTCTGAGACATTTAGTGGAGCCACAATAAAATATCTGAGATTTGGCCATTTATATTGAAAAAAATCATTTCTTAGCAGCTCTAGAAGCTTGTGTAGTCAAAGACTACATGTCTAGCATTTCAGGTGAAGGGAGATTTCTATCCTGTTTTTATGTAGCAGAGGACCAGAGTGAGTTAAACACAGCCCATTACATTGCTATTAGAAGGGTCTCAGTTCTCTTCAGTGACATATCTATAATAACACTATAATGACAACACATGAACAGTGGAAGAGAGTGAGCCCTGGCAAGCCTGTGGTGGACAGACAACAGTCAACACAGGATATACATGCAGAGACATCCAACTTAAGTGTTGTGGGGTCTATACTGGACCATGTGTGCAAAGTACATTTTACAGTCATGTAATTAGGAGCTCTGCCAGGTGAATTAAAATTGCTGCTTTTACAAATTCATCTGTAACATGAAGATTATCATTTACTTTCAGAAAATTTGGGGAGGTATTAATATCCCAACACATATAAAACACACTGAAGAGTGTTTATTGCTTATATTACATTCATCTTTTTAAAAAAATTGTTCATAGGTAATTTTTTCTGTCTTAGTCCTATTTTGAAGCATAATATATTGTCTTCCCTTTGTACTTAAGAGGGTGATATTTTTTTAAGGTTTGATATAATATTTTGTTTAAGATTTACTAGGTACTATTGTAACTTAGAAATACAACATCAATGAATGTTTTCTATTTAAGGAAACACAGATTTAAATGTTCATTCTTTCTGTCATTGAACTGTCATTCAATATATCTTTATTCTTGCAGATTAAGTAAATTCATGAATTCTGAATGATGGAGCCATTTATCTATATATCTAAAAGCCTATATCATGAAACTAACCCTTCTCATTTTTGTTTGAAGTAGAAAGCATCATTACAACTTTCCAGGTTTCTGGGATTTGGGGAGAAGGGAAGCAAAACTGGAAAAGTGAATAACATTTGAAATGTAAATAAAAAACATCCAATAAAAAGTTTATTCATGCTGGGCAGTGGTGGCCCACGCCTTTAATCCCAGCACTTGGGAGGCAGAGGCAGGCGGATTTCTGAGTTCGAGGCCAGCCTGGTCTACAGAGTGAGTTCCAGGACAGCCAGGGCTATACAGAGAAACCCTGTCTCGAGAAAAAAGAAAAAAAAAAGTTTATTCATAAAAGCTCCTCAATTTCAGCAACTGTATTTTCTTATGTCTATATGTTAAACTGACAAAAACCTCTCAAGTTCAATTTTTTATGATTTCCCTTCATATGTATATCAGTAGATCACTGATATATAAATATCGCAATCAATTATATCTTTACACATCCAAATATTTCTTTATCTATACCATCACCAAATACTGTACCATATAGAATGAATAGATTTAGTTGTTACTGTCTTAGAAGCTTATATTTATAGCAACATATTTGAAAGCATTTTTGTCTTTAAGATGTAGTTCAAGGTCAAATACAAAAATACATATATATGGTAGTTCAAAAGGGAAAATGACATTAACTTCAATCCTCAGAGCACATTTTTCTATATATTTCACACTAAAATCTAGTAACCAAAAATACTCATTAAAATATAGTTATTATCACTTGGATAAAAAATTGTTTTTTTCAGAGCAAAGTCCCATCATTCTCACATGGAATTCCTCTTTTATTTATTTATTTATTTTTAAGTAACTGGCCTTCTTTCTCTAGTATACCATGAGCTAAGTGTTTTACTATTTTCTGATAGTATACCACTTTAAAAAGTCAGAAGGTATTATGGACATACTTCTCATTTAAAAGAGCTAAAACCTGGATATGTAGCAGAGGATGGCCTTATCTTTCATCCATGGTAGGGGATCCCCTTGGTCCTGTGGAGGCTTGGGGAATGCTAGGAAGCTGAAGTGGGAGTGGGTGGGCAGATCATGGAGCACCCTCATAGAGGCAAAGGGGAGGTGGGAGAGGATAGGGAGTTTGTGGAGGGGAAACTGGGAAGGAGAATAATGTTTGAAATATAAATAAATAAAATAACCAATACAAAAGAAAAGAGCTAAAACCTTGGCTTATGTTCTAGGTGTGTAGTATAAGAATTGTTTCTTATCCATTTGGTGGTGGCGCACACCTTTAATCCCAGAACTTGGGAGGAAGAGGCAGGTAGATTTTTGAGTTGTAGGCCAGCCTGTTCTACAGAGTGAGTTCCAGGACAGCCAGGACTACACAGAGAAACCCTGTCTCAAAAAACAAAACAAAACAAAACAAAACAAAACAAAAAGGAATTGTTTCTTGAAATAACTGCTCAGTTCTAAATTATAGGAAAGGTGATAAAATTTTTATTTAAAGCTTGCTTTTGAAATTCACTATTTCTGTACTAAGAATGTTGGAATAAGAATAAGACCTGTCATCATTATCTTGATATTCATCAGACAGTTGGCTATTGACAAGGGAAAAGAAAAAGAATGCCCTTCCAAATAATAGAGAGCGCTTTACATTTTGAAATGAAAGCCATTTCCTTGGAAAACATGTTTCTATGAGTTTTAAATACAAATCAGAATGTGATCATTGCAACTGTTGAGAGAAGCAGGGAGAATGTTTCAACTGTGGTTACTGTTAAAGGGGTCTTGCTGCTGGATTGCTGTTAAAGCTGAGTTGGCTTTGATGACAAGCGACAGCTTTCCAGTGTAAACATTAAAATTATCTTAACTGCATTAGATTTCAAAAGGTATATAAATATTGTTCTTAAATTCAATTGTTATTTATTATAGATATCATGATTTTACAATAAAGATAAATATATACAAAAACAAGAAATATCTTAATAATTCTCTCAATTTAAATTTTACCCCATTTTTCAGAAGAAATAATTTAAAACAGCATGAAATTTTAAAATGTATGAGGGAATGTGTAGTATTCAGAGACCTTGAAATAGTTCTGTCTGAAATGACAGTATTAAATGTGTTTAAAATCTAAAGGGTCCCCCTCTAAGGTGGTGATGCTGTGGTCACACATAACCAATAAGGGTGAGGTGGAAAATGTACAGTTTTCAGGATTCTTTTTTTTAATTAGATATTTTTTTCATTTACATGTTATATGTTATCTCCTTTTCCAGTTTTCCCTCCAAAAAAAGAAAAAATAAAATAAAATGAAAAGAAAAGAAAGAAAAAGAAAAAGAAAAATAGAAAACCAGTAAACAGACAAAACCTCACCCCTTTCCCTGCTCACCAACCCACCCTCTCCCACTTCCTGGCTCTGGCATTCCCCTACACTGAGCCATAGAGCCTTCACAGGACCAAGGGCCTCTCCTATCAACTGTGGGCCTGAGGAAAAAACACTGGGAAAGATATACAGTAGATTCTGTCAAGCTGTTGAGTGGCTCTCCTGTTGCTAGCAAAAGGACTTCTATTAGGCTTGTCTGATCTTTCACTGGCTTCTTTAACTAACCTAATTTTGACCTTGTTCTTGTCAGGTTTAGAGAACATAATACCTATAAGGCAGAAGTACCATCTCTGGTGAACTAAGAGAAAGAATCTCTTATGTGTGAAGCCTATCAGAGCAATAGTGAATAACTTTTGATGTCACTACACTACAATAAGGAAGTTAAGTAGCACACTCTCTCCAGTGCTATGCCATGACAGTTCACAAGTGCCATAGTAACGATGACAAAGAATCTTGAAAGGATTGAAAAGAAGTATCTATTGAATATCTGGAAAATGACCTACAATTACTAATGAATTCCTATTTTCTTTATTGGTTTATCTTTACACTGGATTATATTACTTTATATGTAAAATATTTAAACCTACAACCTCATCAAGAAATTGATTTGCATGTTGATCTCTAACAATACCTTTACAAAGTGATGAAAAATCTATCTTACATTGTTCATTCTGACTACTGTTTTGCTAATTCTATGAAGACAAAAGAACCCAGAAAATCAACAATTAGTATGACTATTGGGGCGAGGCGCCTTGGTCAGGCAGAAATGCTTTAGTTCCATCTTATAGTTTACAGTCCATCATGAAGGAAATTCAGAGTAGCATGCATGGCATCCTTCACACGGCTCCACTGGGAACCAAGAAGTGGTATCCTTTTGTATATATGAGAAACTACTCATATCATGGATCAAAATGAAAGGTGGCATCTCTGAATCTTCATTGTTAAGAAAAGGGGTAGATGATAGAAGTTCTTCCCTTGAATAAGTTCTTATTTGATAACATGCGAGAAAAGAAAAGACTACTAATCACCCCTATCATCTGGATCTTTGTAATAAAATGCTTCAAGAAGACAAGAACGCTCTTCTCGGTTGCCTTTTAGTAAAGAAGAGGATGATTGTGGTTTCCATAGTTTGGGTGAAATGAAGCTGCTTGCAGTTGAATGTCTGAGATGCTGATTTCTGCTATGCTATTCTCCTTGTTCCATTATCACATTAGCTATGACATTTCAAAATCTACCATTTGCTTAAAAGCAGAAAAAATCCTTGTAGACTTATGGTTAATCATACTTGTAAACACTATATAATTAAATGATAAAATCCCTTTCAAAATGCAAAGCACAATTTAATTAATTATCTCTGTATTGTCTAAACAAAGAGAAAGGTTTAATCACTGGAAAACTATTAATTGATGGACAGGTTAGTCATGGTTTCTGGAAAGAGTTTCTGGTGAACTTTTAAAACATAGAAAACTTAAGTAAAACAGGCAATCCAAGCCTATTTAATTATCTTTACCAAGATTTTGTATCTATTTCAGGATTTTTTTATCAGTGTATTCTTCCTTAGGACATCCACAAAAAAAAACCATTCTTACAAACAAGGTTTATGCTAAGTATTGTAGAATCATTTCAACATTTTGTCTTTTTATATAAGAGTTATATGAATCAGAATTTCAAGGAGGATGGCATGTCATTTTAATATGAATTAATAATTCTTATGTATTAGTAAATGATGAATCATAGTTTAGTCTTGTAGAAAATTTTTACTTGAGTTCATTTTTATAAATTTGAAAAAACTGATATTGGAAAAAAATTCTTTTAAATCTGAAAGTGAGCAAACAAAAGGAATCATGTTGTGCCAATTCTCATGATCCATAACAAGTTTCAGTGATTTCTATGATCTAGCTCTTTCATAATGGCCAGTAAAAAGCAGAAAGCATGATTTAAAACGGTAGAAAATGAATGAGCTTGGGTGGAAGTTAAGTTTATAATTGTTATGAATATGTTTTCTTGCTTTCAGTGCCCAATCCCTATGACAATCACTGAAAATTGGAAATATTTAGTAATCAAGTCATTTATCTTTTGACAGATCAGGAGAGGGAACAACAATGACGTTGGAATGTTAATTTAAACCAGTATTATCAACATGTCATAGAGTGTATCAGCAGAGTTACAGTATAAAATAAAAAATAATGTCTATTTAAAAATAGATAAAGTGATTATTTTTTGTTCCAAATAACAGAAGTGTTGATTATTAGACATCTTGTGAATATGTTTCTATGTACAGATGCAATAATATTATATATAGAAATCTCTAATACCTGCCCTAAAACTTTAAATCTAAAACATTCAATCAAATTTCAGAACATTCACACACACACACATACACACTCAAAGTAAAACATATAAACCATCGACATAAATTTTGTGCAACAGAGCATAACTAAGGGTCCATTTCTTCTAATGTGATTATATGACTTGGAGTAACTGCAAGACCACAGAAGAAAAAAGGGATCAGTGACAGGGTGGGGAGTTGAGGGAACAATGAAAAATTATCATATCAGAAAATAGGTGATGGAGATCAGGCTCTAAATAGGGAGGAAAGAGGCAAATGCAGATGAAAGGATGAGGAGAGTGAAATAACCATAGGGAATGTCTAAAAAAATTCATAAGGAATTGATTCATAGTGTTAGATGTTGAAGTATAGAGAAAAGAACGAAACATGGTGAACAATACTCTGGGGCACAGTGAGCAAGGCTCCAGAAGAGAGGCAGAGGGCCTGTTACCTCAGACATATTTTATCTTCTAGATTACTCTTGGAGTTAATTTTATGTTTCTGCTACAAATATTTACATTCAATTTATGAGACATGTCAAAAGGATAAAACAGCAATCCACAGATTGGGAAAAAAATCTTTACCAACCCTATATCTGATAGAGATATACCCAATATATACAAATCTTTCAAGAAGTTAGACTCCAGAGAACTGAGCTCCCAGGGTCTCAACCACCAACCAAAGACTGCACATGGAGGGGTCTGATTGTTCAGGAAGCATGTGTATAGTAGAGGATTGCAAACTCAATCATCAATAGGAGGAGAGGAGCTCGGTCCTGTGAAAGTTCTGTGCCCCAGTGTAGGGGAATGCCAGGGCCAGAAAGTGGGAGAGGGCGGGGTGGCAGGCATGGGGAGGGGGGAGGCAACAGGGGTTTGTTTTGGTTGTTTTCATTTGTTTCTTTGTTTTTTGGAGGAGAATCTGGGAATGGAGAGATTTACATGTAAATAAAGAAAATATCTAAAAGAGAAAAAAAATAGGGTATAGAGCTAAAAAAAGAATTCTCAACTGAGGAATACTGAATGGCTGAGAAGCACTTAAAGAAGTGTTCAACATCCTTAGTCATCAGGGAAATGCAATCAAATCAAAACAACCCCAAGATTCCACCTCACACCAGTCAGAATGGCTAAGATCAACAACTCAAGTGACAGCAGATGCTGGCAAGGATGTGGAGAAAGAGGAACAGTCCCCCATTGCTGGTGTGATTGGAAGCTGGTACAGCCACTCTGGAAATCAGTCAGGGGGTTCCTCAGAAACCTGGACATAGTACTACCTGTGGAACCAGTTATACCACTCCTGGGCATATATACAGAAGATGCTCCAACATATAACAAGGATACATGCTCCATTATGTTCACAGCAACCTTATTTATAATAGCCAGAAGCTGGAAAAAAACCCAGATATCCCTCAACAGAGAAATGGATACAGAAAATGTGGTATATTTACACAATAGAGTACTACTCAGCTATTACAACCAATGAATTCATGAAATTCTTAAGCAAATGGATGGAACTACAAAATATCATCCTTAGTGAGGTAACCCAGTCACGAAAGAATACACATGGTATGCACTCACAAATAAGTGTAAATTAGCCCAAAATTGTATCTGCATACTCAAGATACAATTCAGAGACCACATGAAGCTCAAGAAGAAAGAAGACCAAAGTGTGGATCCCTCAGTTCTCTTAGAAGGGGGAACAAAATACTCAATGGAGGAAATAGAGAGAAAAAGTGTGGATCAGAGACTGAAGAAAAGGCCATCTAGAGACTGCCCCACCTGGGGATACATCACAGATATGGACACCAAACCCAGATACTATTGCAGATGCCAAGATGTGCTAACTGACAGGAACCTGATATAGCTGGCTCCTGAGAGGCTCTGCCAGAGCTTGACAAATACAGAAGTGGATGCTCACAGCCAACCATTGGACTGAGCACGGGGTCCCCAATGGAGGAGTTAGAGAAAGGAATGAAGGAGCGGAAGGGTTTTGCAACCCATAGGAAAAATAACAATATCAACCAACGAGACTCCCCAGAGCTCTAAGTGACTAAACCACCAACTCAAGAGTACACATGGAGGGACCTATGGCTCCAGCCACATATGTAGCAGAGGAAGTCTTTGTCAGACGTAAATGGGAGGAGAGGACCTTGGTCCTTTGAGGGCTTGATGCACCAGTGTAGGGGAATGCCAGTTCTGAGAGGCAGGAGTGCATGCATGGGGGTGCACCCTCATAGAAGCAGGGGAAGGATGGGATAGGGGGTTTCTGGAGGGGAAAATGGGAAACAAGGAAAAATGATGACATTTGAAATGTAAATAAATAACACAGCCAATAAAAAATAAAATAAAATAAAATTCATTGCAAAAAACATGTTTATTATTGTTGGATGTCAGAACATAGCCCAAAATTATCTAACTAAATTCCCAATACCAAACACAAGAAGCCTACTTCTTAATTATTTTGTCGGGGCTGTCCAAGAGACTCCTGCAAGACAGAGCATAGCTATTGTGGGTAGTTTATTCTAGAAGTGAAAATATGCTCCTATTGCTGAAGACATTGTATACTTTTGAATTAGGCCCCTAACGTTAAATTGATTTAAATAACTCCTTCTGGAGTATTAACTCTTATGATATTAACACCAATCTCAGACATGTCCAATAGAAGATTACAAGAATATTACTCAAATGCATATTTTTGCATATATTTTCTGTGTTTTGTAGGGTGTCTTTTTACTTTTTTGATTGTCGGCTTTATTGAGGATGAGTTTTTCATGCTGGAAAAAGCACATATGAATGTTTTCAATTTTATAGCCTAAGCCTATGCTTTTTACTATTGTCCTAAAAACAAATTTTAAGTTTTTGACTCTATTTTTTCACACACCTTTTCACGACTTTTATTGTTGATTACGGAGTTAATTCATCCTGTGTTAATTGTATGTGGGGAGGGAAAGGAGTCTAACTTCAGTTCGTCTTGGAAAACTGGATTTATTAATAATTCTGGATGACACTGTTCTTTCCCAGTCTTGTGTTTTAGGCTTCATTTAAAAAATTTCAACCATTAATTGTGCAATTTATTTCTATATTTCCAATTATATTTCCTGGTTTAAAAATACCAGTAACTCACTGATATGATTACTGAGGTCTATAGTTGGTTTTTAAAAATAAGTAATACAAAGCCTGTAAGGTTTATTTTTATAACTAAAATAGATTTAATTAAAACACATACTAGTTTCTTGGATAGCTTGTGTCCTAGAACTCCCCAGCAGAGTCAAAGAAATAATGAAAAGTCACACATGTACTTAATTCAGGTGGAGTGTGTTTGATAATGAACCTCAGCATATTTATTATATGTAGACTGATTATTTTGGGGGTTCTGATGATGCCAAGTTACCTTGGTTTCTGTTGTTTGTGTTCTTATGCTTGCCTCCTGTAATCTGATTATCTCTAGTGCTACCTGCCCTTGTTATATCTGACTGGAGCCTGTCCTTTCTGTGATCCTGGTTGTGTCAGAACTCCTCAGAGTTCATCTGTCTCTGTGATCCTGTGATTCTGGGATCAGGTGATCCTGAGATCCTGAGATCCTGAGTGTGCCAGAGAACCTCAGAGTCAAGCTACCTCTGGGACCCTGAGATTCTGGTGTGACCAAGCTCCTGGGATCCTGGGATCCTGCAATCCTAGGCATGTTAGGGTGCCTGAGAGAGGAACTTTTTCTGGGCATTGTGGGACTTGCTTAGGAGTTTGTGCCCAAGGTCTTCTCAGGGTGCTGGCCCAGACTAGAAGGATCCAGTACCACTGGTCAGGCAGAGTTCCTGGGTGCCTGGTAAGATATATCTTAAAGAACAGGGACTAAACCATCAACTAAAGAGTACACAGGGAGGAACCCATGGCTCCAGCTGCATATGTAGCAGAGGATGGCCTTGTTGGACATCAATGGGAGGAGAGGCCCTTCGTCCTGTGAAGGCCCGATGCCCCTGTGTAGGGGAATGCCAAGACAGGGAAGCAGGAGTGGGTGAGTTAGTGAGTAGGGGGTGGGAGGATGGGATAGGAGGGGTTTGGTGGGGGAAACCAGGAAAGAGTATAACATTTGATGTAAATAAAGAAAGTATCTATTAAAAAAAGAACAGACAAAATAACAAAGATAGGCTTTGTGTCTTTCAACACTGAAATGCTAATAAAATTGCAATGGGTGGGTCAAATGGATTTTTTTGAAATGTATTCTCTAGGGACAATATAGTACTAAAAGTAATTATTGTTCTATAGAAATGCATGTTAAAGTAATTTATTATAGAATTTAGTAATTCAAATAGGATGCTGTTTTAATTTTTGTGTTATTGTAAGACACAAAAAGAGTATTTGGTTCAGTTAAAAAATTCTTATGAAGAAAAAGTACCTTTTTATAGTGAAAATACAAGTTAAGAACAACAAAGAGTGAGACTGAATGCTTTGGTTGACATTTGTAACTCTTGTATCAAGTTTGTAGAAGAGGACTTTATAAGTTTCTCTTTCTCTGAGATGAATGCTTTTCCAAATTATCACAGCAAATGAACCAAATTCTTACTCTCACCTAATGTCTGTGCCACCCTCCAAGCAGAACTATTGTTCATTGAAACAGTTGGTGAATACCTTCATGGACAGACCATTTTAGTACCTACACCATTTCTTAAATGAATGTAACCTGTTCTCTGTGGGCTGAGAATGAAGTCACTCACTCAAGTCAAATAGCTTTGACCATAGCAGGAAGTCTATATCCAAAAATCGTGCCTATAATTCATTTTTTGGTGCAGCAGAACTATCAACTCTCAGCTTAGTTACGATGGAGATAAAATCCTTTGGTGATGTGAGAGTCATTGAAGTACAGCCTTATTACAATGAATTTCAATGTCTAAAAATTGTTCTTATTTTGGGCGTGTACCACAGTAAGAGCCAAGATTTTAAACTCTACTAAATAGAAAACAAATAAACAAAAAGACTTTATATATTTATGTTCATTTAAGAAAATACTAGTAGTAATGTATTATTTTGAAATATACAGTTAATATGTTGGGAGTTATTTAAATTTTATTGAGAAAAATTAATTTCCCTATTGCTGTAGATGAGCATCTACATGAGACTGTTAAACTGATTGTTGTTTTATATCAAACAATTTCTATAATACCTATTTTTATTGTTATAATATTTTATAAATTTTAAGGAAAATGACAAAAAAGATATTGTAGGTATTGAAGGGAGTGTCTCTGGGAGGATTTGGTGTACAAAAGGGAAACAAGAATGTGATTTAATTCTATTTTCTTAAAATATCTTTTTAAATGTTAACAAATTCAGATAAATTGAAATCATGTAACTTTCCTCATCAAAAAAAAAATTCTCAAAGTCAAAGATTAAATGAAAGACAAAAATTATCCAAAAAAGAGTAATTTAAAGAACTAAAAACTTGATTAATGAATTAAATAAGAGCAATCATGGTCCACAATGCTACAACTGGATTACATGTAAAGGAGTCATAGCCATGGAATTAATGACTGATTTCAGTTATAGGTCTCCATGAAGAAACATTAAAATTTACACTTGTGTTATATGACCAGGGCTCCCAGTCAAAAATTCCTGAGAATTTTTAGCCACAATAGCTAAAAATAAATCAATGTAAATTAAAATGAAAATTTCCTCACATCAGAGGAACAAAGGTGAAAGAGCAGTCTGAACACTAGAGGAAATGATTTCAAAATGATGCAACAGAAAATGTAAGAGTTAAAGCACATGGAGAGATGGCCCAGTGACTTAAGAACATGCACATGTCATGCAGAAACTTGTTTTGCTTCCTCATACTCATGAGGGCCAGCTCATGGTTTCATGATATTGTTAAACTATTGTAGTCTCCATTGGCACCTGAACTAACATATGCACTTGTGGAATGGAGATAAGACTTTTTAGATAAAACCTACATCTCTCTAGTATGATTGTCTAATTAGAATTTTGTTGGAATGGAGATGTTGGATTTCTCAATTCCAGAGCAAAATTATCCCAAAGCTTCCCTTTCATATACACTGATTACCTTAATCTATAATTAAACTAAGACCTTTTTAGACAGCTGATTCCTATGACACGTATAAAAAGACACCAGTTTTCTAAGGATCGGTGGGCTATCACTGTTGTTAGACTGAACTGAGAACTATAGCCAAGTTTTACCTTCTTTGCTGTAACTGGTTTGCTGGATACACCCACCAATTATTTTGAAAGGTTATTTTATGATATTTTTTATTATATTTCTATAAAATCATCATAAAATTGCTACCTCTAGAACCAATATATGGGAAACCATAAATCACCATAGTTTCTGGGCCATAGTTACCCATATTGGTTCCAGAAATATATATTTATTCCTTTGATAAGCAAGTTGTTTCTCTTGTGGATACTACATCTGCATATACATAACTCTAATAACTCAATATCAAAACACAAATAAATGATTTTAAGATGGACAGTGTAATATAATAGACATTCCTGATAATGGTTTAAAAAACAGTCAGAAGATGGTCTATTCTATACAGTCACAGAGAACAGGGTTCCAAAAGTGAAAATATAATATTTTTCTGAAAAAAGAATACTAATTTTTGAACAAAAATCCTACTCTAAGTATGAACCATTCAAGGTGAGTAAATATATAAAAATATATTTTATATAGAAATATAGAAAAAGCAGAATTGTATTATTTAAAGAAAACATATCCATAGAGGTAAAAGAATTTTTTAAATCTGATTGTTAACGTAAAAATAGAAATAAAAGGCATGCACAATGCCTCATGATTTTAATACAGCTCTCAGGAGATAGCAATATGCATAATCTTTTAAATTTAAGGTCAGCCTGGATTTTTGAAGTTTTTTTTTTTTTTTACTTAATCACTTTGCATTCCTCTCACTGCCCCCTTCCTTCATCACCCCCTCTTCCAATCCCCCCATTTCCTCCTCCCCTTCTCATCTGAACAAGTGGTGTCCCTGGGTATTCTCCAACTCTGATACACCAATTCTCTGCAAGGCTAGGCACATCTTCTCCCACTGAGGACAAACAAGGCAACCCAACTAGAAGAACATATCCCATGTACAGGCAAGAGATTTTGGAATAGCCCTAGCTCCAATTGTACAGGACTAAGCTACATATATGTTACATGTGAGCAGGGAGGCCTAGGTCTAGCTTGTATTTGTTCTTTGATAGGTGGTTCACACTCTGAGAGCACCAAGGGTCAATGTTAGTTAAAAGCTTATAGGCAAAACAGACATGGATAGAAGACTGTCTCCAAAGAGTTCGAGGAGGAAGAGGGGGAGGAAGAGAAAGATGAGGAGGAGGAGGACATGACAATGACTAAGAGGAGAGGAGGAAGAAAAAGAGGAGGCAGTCAAGGAGGAGGAAGTATCACTATAGAAGAATTAAATTGTGATATTTTATTGCTTTTATTTTTAACTCATTAACATTGACAATAATTTAAGAATTATATAAAGAACAAAGAAGAATATTAAATATGGAAATATATTATCAAAATAAAAATAATGAACATTGTCCAGTGAAAATCAATTACTACTGATTCACTCTATGCATGACAATATTTAGGAAAGCATTAAAATTGAAGGGGATGACAGTGTTGAAAGTTAGTCAACATGAGATTTTTGGAACACAGTGACAGAGGATGTAGCAAAAATTAATTCTTCATTAGTGTTAGCATGAAACACATAGTTGAAAGCCCCTTTGATAGAGTGTTGTAAAAAGGATCATGTGTCTGTTGTTCATGAATACAGAGGGACCTGACAACAATGAAACTATTCTTTTAGATTCTTAGGCCAAGGACATGGAATAGGAAATAAACAATAGGGGGATTAAGATTAATTAAAAATTAAGGGGGATCTGTTAAATGTAATTCATTTCTATTTCTAATGTCGTATCTATATATTATAATTTAAAACAATTAAAGTGGTTGTTACCAGGGTAAAATGTTGAATTTTATATAGTTTCATTCATACAAAACAAATATATTCCAAAGACAGATGTCCTTGCTACAATAATGGGAAAAAATCCAAAATCTTCCACAAAAAGAGTAAATAACGATATACATGCAATATAATAAGAGTAAATAAGAATGTACATGTATAATAAGGATATACATAGATTTAAAAGTATTGTTTTATATTATTCTTCCTCTTTAGGACATTGGCTATAGATTTCCATACATTCTTAGTAGGACATGAATAATCAAGTCACCTTTTATACTGTGCATAATTATAGCAAGAGGGTGTATTTGATATTTATGCAAAAATTTCTGTACTTTGGCAACATTTTTATTCTTACAAAAATGATTATTTCTAAGTGTACCAATTATCCATTAAGAGAATACTCCTTAGCATTTTAAACCTAATTTAAATATAAATTTGTTTTAATGAAACTATATTTAATCAGACTTTATGGTACATGTCTATAATTCAAGAATTCTAAGAAAGGAAAATCTGGGGTTCAAGTGCATCTTGTACTTTTAAATAGCAAGTTATCAGCTAGTCACTAGAACAGAAAATGTCTATATACTAAACTATGAACTCTAAGCTAATGAAATTTGTGTATTCATTTTATAATCTGAAAATACATTTCAAATTATGAAGAAGATATGTAACAGATATAATTTTAAGATGAATGACAACAATGGTTAAAATACTGAACATTTTCAAGAATGCATTGAGAAAATTAAAAGATATTATACTAGACCCACAATAGAGTGACTAATTTAATATCCTCACAACTGAAAAGAAAAGTGTCAAAAGGGTAATTTTCATGCAATAACTCTATAAAAGTTATCATGAAAGAAAAAATAATAGTACTGTCAGAGCTAGTGCCCAGAAGTAATTTTGAATTAATTACAGAAAAATGATGTAACAATTGTAGAGACTTCAGCAGCTAAACTAGATGTATTTAGGCAAAAGTAGAACACTAAGTAATTTTAAAAAATGCAAAGTATACTAAATTCATGACTGAAAAGGAGAATGCTTAATAGAAAGACAGTTAAACTAGACTGGCATAGACTTCAATCTCATCTATCTGAAATATATCATCTGAAAACAAGCAAACATTTGATTTATATAGCTTGACATTCAGAAACATACAAAATACTTAAAATTTGTTTACAAAGGCATATTCAAGAGCTTTATAAATTTATAAGGTTGATTTTATGTAAATGATTTGGCTATATGATGTTTGGAAAATATAATATCAATTTTATAATAAGCTGAAAAACTATTGAAGTTTTTGCATTTTTAATGGAATAAAAGTTTTAAGTGAATAGAAACTCTTAAAGACATGTAAAAATAAATCAAAGAATGAGTTCTATTCTTTTACTAAGTGTGTTATTTGCTTGAGAGGAGATTTTAAAGTTTGTCATTCTGAGTCCATGTTTTGTGACTTACTCTATTCAAGGTACATTTTAAAATAACAGTTGTAAGTTAATGGAACACACTGTTTGCTGTTGTTTGTTTTTAAAATTTATATATTTTAAAGGAAAAACTAATTTATTACTAATATTATTTACATCTTTTTGACAGTCCAATCGTTAACCTCCTCCTGTCTGTTCCTCTGTTCCTCCTCCCATTCCTCCTCCACATCTCCAAGGGGATGTTCCCACCCCTCCCACTTACCCCCGATCCTTACCCCAACATACATCCCCACTCCCTGGAGTCACAAATCTCTTGAGGATTAGGTGCATCTTCTCCCACTTAAGCCAGAGCAGGCAGACATCTGCTGTACATGTGTTGGGGGCCTCACATCAGCTAGTTTATGCTGCATGGTTGGTGGTTTAATGTCTGAGACATCTCAGGGTCCAGGTCAGTTGAGACTGCTGATCTTCCTATAGAGTTGCTCCTCAGCTTCTTTCAGATTTTCCCTCATTCGACTACATGTTTCTGTCCATTGGTTGGGTGTATAAGTGTCTGCATCTGACCCTTTTGGCTGTTTATTGGGCCTCTCAGAGGGCAGCTATGCTAGGCTCCTGTTTGTAAACACACCATGGCATCAGTAATAGTGTTAGGCCTTGTAGCCTTCCCTTGAGATGGAAGCCAATTTGGGCCGGTCATGGAACCTTTTTCCCTCAATCTCGCCTCCATTTTTTTCCTTCCAGTTCTTTTTAGAAAAGATCAATTCTGGATCAGAGTTTTGACTGTGAAATGGCAACTCCATCCCTTCACTTGATGCCCTCTTTCTACTGGAGGTGGAATATGAAGGGGAATCAACATCCCTGACCTCAAACTATTCTACAGATCAATAGTGATAAAAACTGCATGGTACTGGTAAAGAGACAGACACGTTGATCAATGAAATAGAATTGAAAACCTGGAAATAAAGCCACACACTTATGGACACTTAATCTTTGACAAAGAAGCCCAAAACATACAATGGCAAAAACAAAGCATCTTCAATAAATGGTGCTGTTGTAACTGGCAGTCAATATATAGAAAAATGAAAATAGATCCATATTTGTCATCTTGTACAAAGCTCAAGTCTAAGTGGATCAAGGACCTTAACATAAAACCAGATACACAAATCTAATAGAAAAGAAAGTAAAAAAAAAAACCTTGAACTTATGGCATGAGGATGGAGGGATTTCCTAAATAGAACCCCAATGTCTCGGGCTCTGAGATCAAGAATTGATAAATGGAACTTACTGCTTTTAAAAGTTACTTGAGATAATATAACCTAGAATATATAAAAGAATGAAATAATGTCTACTATCTCAAATTGGTCACTGTAATCAAGGTATATAAATTTTAACACATTTTACTGTGATTTTTCAATTTATATTTATTCATTACTTCACTGTTCTATAGATGAAAGCTCCATGTTGGTTGGCATGCTTTAATTTTTAAATTTGCTATTAATTTTTTTATAAGTTTTAAATTATACTGCCTTTATTTCAGTTTTCTATTGATTCTGACTCCTTTAGGAATGAGTCAATAATTGTTCTATATGACCTGTTAAATTATTGTCTTGAGTTTGCACATTCAATTTGAAGAAATTATGCTGATAATGGTTAAAAATAATGAGAGTACTTTCAGCAATTCTAGAGTTTCAGCCCTTCAGGAGAATATAAGGGAATCTCATATTTAAGATTGATATTTTCCAGAAATTTAATTTAGGCATCAATGACACTTTGTAGAAAATATGCATGTACCATTCTTAATCAAAATTTTATTAAAGCATATTCAAAACCCTTGATAAGTTTGTATCATCAGGCTGTATAGTAATATGAGTTCTGACATACTTTGTGAATTATAATAACACATTCCTTATCTTCACTGTTTATAGATGACTTCTTGGATAATACCATTTTTGTAAAAATATATTATAAGTAATTAAGAGGCTAAATTCACTTGTTAAAATCTACTCTAAAAATATTTATTCATATTTTAAAATATATTCTATAAAATAAAATTGAGCCGGGCAATGGTGGCGTACACCTTTAATCCCAGCACTTGGGAGGCAGAGACAGGCAGATTTCTGAGTTCAAGGCAAGCCTGGTCTACAGAGTGAGTTCCAGGACAGGCAGGGCTACACAGAAAAACCCTGT
>NW_022196915.1:75282701-75290786 GCF_008632895.1 Mastomys coucha
AAAAAAAAAAAAAAAAAAGAAATGAAAACAAAAACAAAAACAAATAAAATAAAATAAAATAAAATTGAAGTTAGTTTCATTAACTTTATTGAAATGATTATTTATTATTAGAGATTTTTAAAATATAGTATCATGGCTTCAATATGATACGTACTCTCTGAAGCAAATTGTGTTGACTCTCAGATTGATAATGGCTGTACAGAAGAACTCTTTTTCTGTGACTCTCTTCTATGTCTGTTCCTCTCTCTTTCCTTCCCAATATTAACCCTGCCTCTTTTTGTCCTACCTACCATGTTGCACAACAAAAACACAGCCTCTCTCCAGATATGAAGATTGCAATTGCTTCAGAAGAAGACTCAGCCAACCTTGGGATGAAACCTCAGACACTATGAGTTAAAATAAATTTTACCACTTTTAACTAATTTGTCTTTAATATTTTATTACAACAATAAAAATGTCAACACAAATGAACAAATAATTCTTCTGTCTTATATGGCTACAAATGAAGAACTATTCATGAGAACTTTATGTATAATATTGAAATGACAAATTACTTTGTGCTTTTTAAGTTTTCTGTTTCCAACACTTACATATCACATGTGGCTGGGTTTCATACATTCATTTATCATTTGTGTAAGTAGTCATATGTGCCTTAATAAGTATGTAGAAGTCAGAAGACAATGTGTAGCAGTACGTTATTACATAGCAGTACATAGCAGTAAGGATTACCTGAGGAGCCATCTCACCTGACAAAATTATAATATTCTTTGTGGGATCAATAAGAATTAGGTTTATCAAATAACTAATTGAGTTTTAAGAATATGTATATATCTAATTTATTTTGCTTTCAGATAAAAGTAGAATTATACTATTACATAATAACACTGATGCAAAAAATTGCATAGAAATATTTTTTTCACGAGTCTGATACTGAACTGTAACTTCTAAATGTCACAAAAAGACATAAATTCACTGCCAAAGAAACAGCAGACACTGAAAAATCTATTTTATCCTGCTTGCAATTCTTAACCATAGACCCCAATGGTTATTTTCGTTTTTGTTTTTTTGTTTGTTTGTTTGTTTTTTTGCTTGACAATCTTTTAATGAATCCCTTGTGTAGAAATGTAAGGCTCAAATGCATGCCTAATGAATGATAAAAATAAATGAAAAGGATAAGGCTAAGAAGAACAAGGGAAGAAGTTAAGTAATTTAATTAAATATCAAGTGGGCTTGCACAGTTTTCAAAATACACTGATAAAAACAGTTCAGATTCTCCATGGGCATCGTTAAGTAAATAATTGTAACTGAATAAAATGTAATTTTTTGTTTTAAAAGATTATTAATATGCTATAAAATATAGAATTATGGGTAGCACTCTGAATTTTTTTAATCCTTACTGGTGTAAATTATTGATGAATTGTTTAAGGAAATTACACTAATATTCAGAATACAGTATTTAACTCAAAAATAAATTGGCAATCACCTTTCAAATCCATGTTACTATAATTATTACCTAATTGTATAATTGGCATGTCTTCTAATTTTAAAATAGCACTTACAAATCATTTATGTAGCATTTACAAATAGCATTTGCAAGTCATACATACATACATGGATACATACATATACATTGGTAAGAAAATCTTGGTAATAAGTAATACATTATAGAGCCAGATCCCATGTTGTCAGCTAACTATTTCATCAAATCAACAAAGTACAGATGCATCTTTCAGTGATGGCCCACCATTTGCAAAGGAACCTGAAATAAAACACAACAAATCTAACTCTGTAAAAATGATGTCATGTTTTCCTGACAATGAATGGAATGGACAATTGAATGCATACACCATGAAGCCTGTTATATTTTTTATTTGATGCTTGAATGAATAATCCAATTAAATTTTATTTATTATTTCAAAGAATCACTAGGCCAATGTACTTTTCCTCAATTAGAACACTTAAATAAATTAAAAGCATCTTGTATTCTTTATCAAGTAAGTACAAGTGCTATTTCTCTCTGTGAATGATTTATCAGGCTTTCTCAATTGTTCTATACAGTCTTAGAAGGCATAACTCCATATTTATTCAGATTTTAAAATTATTACAATATATAACTTCTTCATTTATCAATATCCTTTGCATTTTCTCCTGCATGGACTTAGCTTATTTCCATAACTGCATCTTCATGATTAATGTTGAAACAAACAAGGAGGTCGAGGTGTCTATGCAATGGGTAATGAAGAAAAAGGGAATATAGATTAAACAGAATACTTTTAGTAGTTTATTGTCCTTTGTCATGACTATACATACTAGAGTCTCTTTTGTAAATTTGTGATGAAAACTAAATGCCCCTATTATCAAGAAATAAAAATACAAGTAAAAGAGATATTAATTAAGAAAACTAGAGAATTATATATTATCTACTTAATCAGAAGTTTATGCAATATTGTACAATGTAGAAAATTATTGGTTCTAAAACAAAATAACACTTGTCTTTCACACTTCTCCATAGTCTTAAAAACCAATCATAACTATTGGCCAATATTTCCTCTGCTCTTCAAAGTGAGAAATTAGAGATTAGAATACTTTGCTTCTTGCTGTAATCTTGGATCCTTATATGATTTAGTTGTTTGTGAACCCTCCCGTCTCACATTCTGTTCTCCTTAAGATAGTACATCATTTTCATGTCTCTACAAGTTAATTTAAAAAAAAACATATATATATGAAAGAAAATGTATCTCTAATATATATATTTTTTTGTTCAAGGCAGGGTTTCAATCTGTACCTCTGGCTGTCTGAGAACTCACTCTGTAGACCAGGCTGGCCTCAAACTCAGAAATCTGCCTGTGTCTGCCTCCCAAGTGCTGGGATTAAAAGCGTGTGCCACCACTGCCTGGCAAGAGTAAGTCTCTAGTATATTTTAAATTATAATTTTGACAAATATTTCAAATACATTTTAAAATATATCTTATTTGTATTACTTCAAGATATCAGACTCATTTGACTTTATATTTAATGAGTTGTACTTTATTAACTTGCAATGTTTCCTTAAAATCCATGGGATGCTTACATTTTTAATAGTTTTTGGTCTGTATATAATGTTAAATTCATTTCAGTCAGAATACATTTAAAATCAGACAATGTTTTTTTTTGTTTTGTTTTGTTTTTTTTTTTTACTTTCCTTTTTCCTATCTTTAAGACACCCAGAACATAAACCCTAACTGTATTAAGGGTTATTTTCTTGGAGTTCAATATTCCAGTTTTAAGATAATCACACTGCAGATGTGTTCAAAGACCTGTAAAATAAACTACTTTTGGCTTAGTGAGCAGCATTACAGTTCTCCAATTAGATTTTTGGTGTACTTCCACTTATATATTTCTTTTTGTTTTATAAGCAGAGACTTTAGCAACTTTTTAAAAAAGTAAACATGTATCATGAATACATTATTGCATCTATGGAACCATGAAACCACATTGGACTGACTATACATAATCTAATGTACAAAACCTACTAAAAGTTGGGAGAATATTGTGTAACAAATTACAGGGTAGACACAACTTTGCTTACTAGAGAAGCTGACAGGAAAAAAACTTCTTGCTGGGCTATAGGAATTGATCTTCCATAGTAATTCATGTTCTTAAGAAAATATCTCTAGTTGGAGCCAAGTGAGAGATCAAGACATTGACAGAATTTTGTTTGAAAATCAATATCCTACTTCATTATATTATAGAACTATTTTATTAATACATGTACTATATATGTACACATAAGTACATATGTATATATATGAGCATATATATAGATACATATATATTTGAGCATATACATATATATACATAAATATATGTATATATGGAGAGAGAGAGTGAGAAAGAAAGAGAGGTTGATCTGCTTTTCATGAAGTCTAATGAATTACCACTCATAAATTAGAAATTTAATAGATAGAAAATTGAAAATCTGTACAGCAAAATGTTATGATCAAGTTTACAAATAAATCAAGTTAAGATAGACAAGAAAATAACCAAAGTTATTTGTTTTTTTAATATTTCCTGTGTCTCAGTTTATTAGTGATATATGCTTACCAGAAACATATTTAGTGTTAAAAGATACAATTGCTTCTATGCTACTAAATGCATAATATAACTATTACAGGAGATATAACCATGACCATATTTCCATCTTCTTGTCATAGAGTTTTTTCACTTGCTTGTTAGAGTTACACCAAGATATTTTACAATATTTTGGCTATTGCGAAGGTTGTTTTTCCCCTTCTTTTTTTCTCAGCCTATTTATTTTTTGTATAATGGAGGACTACTGATATTTTGAGATAATCTTGGATCCAAATACTTTGCTGAAGCTGTTTAACAGCTATAGACATCCTTCACTGGAATTTTTGCGGTCACTTATGTATGCTATTATATCATCTGTGAATAGTGATAGTTTGACTTCTTTCTTTACAATTTGTATCCTCTTGATCACCTTCAGTTGTCTTATTGCTCTAGCTAGGACTTGAAGTACTATAATGAAGAGATAGGACTGTCTTGTCTTTTCCCTGATTTTAATAGAATTGTTTTAAGTTTCTCTCAATTTAATTTGATGTTGGCTAATGAATATTATATTGTATATTGTTATTATTATCTTTAGGTATGTATCTTGTATTCCTTCTATCTCCAAGACTACTTATCATTAATGGATTTTCATATATGTTACAATTCTTACATTCCTGTCATGAAGCCTACTTGATCACGATGTATTATGTTTAGAATTTATTTTTGTATTCAGTTCATAATTTTTATTGAATATTTAATTGAAATTGATCTGAAATTCTCTTTCTTTTTGAGTCTTTGTGTTATTTCAGTTTGTCAATGTTCCTTCTGTTTCAAGTTCATAGAACAGTTTGAGAATTATCAGCTACCGGAGTTCTTCATTGGAATTTCTGGGGTCACTTATGTATACTATTATATCATCATTATTAGTCTTGGCTCTAATAGGAACATCTCTTGAATTCTGCACTAATATCTTTTCTTTATCTCTTGAATTCTGCACTAATATCTTTTCTTTGTTTCTTGCTTCATTTTGTTTTGTTTTGTTTTGTTTTTAATTGGGAGATATTTAAGAACTACCACTATATCCTTAATGGTTAAGCCACTAATATTTTTTTAGTTGAAAACCATCCATTTCATTTAGATTTTCCAATTTTGTCTTTTGAAATGAGGCTTTAGAGTTCTTCAGTGTTTGTTAATGTCCCCCTCTCATTTCTGATTTTCTTGCCTTTAATACTGCCTGGGAAGGCAGGAAGAGCCGTGAGCTTTCTTCAGTGTTTGTTGTGATGTCCCCCTTTCATTTCTGATTTTCTTACCTGTAATACTGCCTGGGAAGGCAGGGAGAGCCGTGAGCCAGAAGTTGGAGCTTTGGGCACTAGTTTATTTGTTTTGATTTTCATTCTTTGCTGTTTTGTTTCTTTTTATTTACTTCCATTTTTTAAGAGTGAAGTAGGAATAATCCAGGAAATTTAGAGAAGGAGGAAGAATATTATCAAATGTACTATTTTAGTTGATGGAATTGTTTTGTGGAAAAATTAATGCCAATGCCACTGGACAAGCACATTGATATTTCCAAAATGCAGTATCTCTCTACTTCTTACTTGTGAATTTATGTAAACATTGTTGGTTACCCTAGAAATACTTCTGACATTTGCTGCCATTCTCAACATGATGTTCATAGATTCACCCTCTGAAACTATAAACAAGCCTCAGATTAAATTATTTCTGTTACGTTACCTTGTTCTATGTATTTCTTCACAGCAATAAAAAAATAACTAAGACAACCTAACTAAACATAGTTATCCAATCCAAAATGGTTATTCCTAAACACATATGCTATTCACTAAATTAACTCATCAGAATAGAATGAAAAAGAAATAAACAGAGTTCTCCTTAATTTTACATAGAAGATAATGAAGCTATTCCTGAGAAGAAATAAAACCTGTCTCCAAATGCTTCTGGTATTTTACAAATATGGGTATTGGTGCTGTCTATATGTAACCAAGCAGGGGAAATCTGATTATTCATCTTTGAATTATTTATGCT
Source organism: Mastomys coucha (assembly GCF_008632895.1). NCBI lineage: Eukaryota > Metazoa > Chordata > Mammalia > Rodentia > Muridae > Mastomys > Mastomys coucha. Next base: position 75,288,792 of record NW_022196915.1, read on the forward strand.
ATCAATCCTATCCTCTATAGCATTTGTGAAAAAGAAACATTTCTCACACAACAATGAGCAAACACACAGAAACCACTTAAAATTATTTTATCTTATAGGAATAATAATAATAATATATATTAACTTATAAGATTATCATCATACTCAACTTATTATATGAGGTAAATTTGCATACATTACCAAGCTTCTTTATTCATCAACTAGAAATTCTATTTAAGACTAGAATGCTCAGGGACTTAAATAGGTATTTGTCTTGAAACTTTTCCAAAATTTCATAAATTTCTCTTTTCAAATTCTCTGCACTGCTCATTGTCTGTAAAGAGAGAGACTTGTAGTTAACACAAGCCATCAAACATCATATATAACAGTGAACTGGCCTTTTCTTTGGTGTCTTAATTCTCTTCATTTCATGTTTTAAGGTCAGATCTTAGCATTAAAGTCTGCCTTAATAATGGTTAGTTCATAAGGCAACATAGAGACTTTTTATATACTTATGAATCATAGTTCTACAAAAAGTAGGAACCAAAAATAAACTATACCTTTAACATTGATGTATAATAACCAAGAATATTTTACTTACAATTTTATTGGCTATGAATAAATATATAATATAAGCATAACAGGAACATTCCATGAATCACTTTCTGGTATATGAAGTTTCTAAAAAACAATAATAAATTTTAATAAAGAAAATTATAAGCATTAAAAATGGAATTAACTGTATTACCTATCTTCAAAATGCATAAAAGAAAAAATAAGAATATTTAGTTGTAAGCCAACTAAAATGTAACTTGATAAAAAAAACTAGTAAGAAAGCAGTAAAGTAGAAAAATAAGTGCATTCTATTAGGTACTTTCTTTCTTTAACAATTCCTTAGTCAAAATAATTGATTTTTTAGTGGAAATACATTTGATGTTCCAGAATGTTAATTCTACTTATGACAACAGTTTAAATCTCCTTACTGTTAAGAGACTGGATGCCCCAGGGAGTTTAGAGTTCTGGTGGGGTGAGGGTGGAAGTGAGGACATCCTCACAGAGACAAGATGCTGGGGAAGAGGTATGGGATGTGGTATAATCAGAGGGTGGACCGAGAGGGGGATAAAATTTGGAGTTCAAAATAAATAAATAAATAAATATCCTCACTGTTACATTAGTTTTCAACCTTAATGTCAATTTAAATAATCTGGGGAGTTACCAGGTTTTATGGAAAAAAATGACAAGGAAAAAATGATGTTACCTTCCTAGTCTCAGAAATTCTAACTGCAATAACTAAGTACAAAACAGAGGTATCCATTATAAAAACAAACAAATCATTCCAAAACACAACTTGGAAAATATTAAAGTATAATATTCAGGTTTGAAAACCAATGAACTGGTATTGGGGATTTCTTCCAATTTTTTGAATTAACCTGGCCACCAAAATCAGGAATCTGCACGTCTAAATGCTGAAGGTCCTTGTCCTTCAATTGGTTTTGATCAATCAATAAAGAGCCAATGGCCAATAGATGGGCAGATACACTGCAGTCGGACCCTTAGATTTGCTTGGGCTAGGAACTTCGAGAATTGTCATGACTTAGGGTGGCAGAGGGTGGGGTGGGGTGTGGGGAGGAGAAGAAAGAAACTTAAGAGCTGTAGAAGAGAAAGCCAACCAGCTGTAAAAAATTTGGGTAAGTGACCACTGCACACTTCCCTGATAAGCCTGGGATAACAGGGTGTAGAGGGTCTAGCCCGCTGACCCTCACTTCTGTTGGGTGCTTCTTGGACTGGAGATTTTTGGGTACCTGTGAATACAAGCGGGTAAGAGAGAAAGAAAAGACACAGAAGCCAGGTAGCTGCCTTGAGAGAGGTGTGTGTATTTACTGGAACACTCAGTTTAAATAGTCACACTCAGGAATGAGACCCAGGGGAAATCAAAACCCGCCCATCTAACATAAACATGGGAAAATCCATAAACACTAGACCGGAGGAGGATCTTGAAAGGAAGATCCAGCAAAC
>NW_022196915.1:75290886-75338303 GCF_008632895.1 Mastomys coucha
GATCTAAGGAGCAGCAGTCAGTGTTCCACACAGCGGGTGTCCAGCCCCAGCTTCCAGCCTGTAGGGGCTGCATACAGAAACCAAGTCGCTCCCAAGCAAAGGGGGGTAGGAGACCACAACAGGGGAAGGCTTAGGAGTCTCAGGAGTACTGGAGAGGAGTGCTTGATATCCGGGGAAAGTTTATAAGTGCCCAGCCTTTGAGCTACTCTTAGTATGCCAAAATTAACTGACGTGTTTCTGTGTCTTTTACTCGCGAATCCAAAGAGCTCCTGGGTGAGTAGACATGTACAACACAGGGAGCCAAATCGGTTACCCAGCTACTGCTAAAAACTGGTGGTTAATTATTTAATAAATCTTGATAAAAAATAATGAGGAGCATTTCTGTTAGTAGGTAAAACAGACTTTTGGCATACTCAAGTCTGGGTAGGCTTATGGCAATCAAACGATCCATTTCCCTCTGTGTAAAAGAGATGTGTATGCCTGTGAAGGTAGGTATGATTGCCAGAGTTCTGGCTATGTAATTATTAGACAAAATAATTGTTTTGCTCAAACCTTAATTGACTTTATGGAAGGATTAGATTTTCTTATCCTTACTTGCTAGCTTGTATTTTCTATTACCTGCTGTTTCTACTCTACCATTTGTTTCTTTGTACTTTTCAAATGAATTCCTACTTTCGATTTACAGCATTAGCTTGTCAATGTTTAACATTCTCCGTAAAGAGTCTTGGAATCTTAGGGGAAAGCATGCAATAGAGGTTTAATCAATCACATACAAAATGCAGAGCTGTGCTGAGGCACTGTACTTGGAGTGCTAATAAGTACCTCGAGTTCTCATTTGCACAGACTGGATTTTTCCAAGAAAAATATAGGATAGATTATTCTGCCAAGGCAGTTACACCTCCTACCTTCTAACTTATTCTATTACTGGCTAGAAAATGTTGCGCTTTTTAATCTTGAATGCATTGCTTATACTGCTTTACATGTTTTGTGATATATTTGCCATGAATACTGTGCTCGCCTTTTTTAAACCGGCATAAAACTGATGAATTTTACTCATTGTATGTTTCCATATTTTTAGTTAGGTCGTTTGATTCTTCTATGAATATGTTTGAATCAATTTTAAATCTGATAAATCATTTACCAGAGAGATAAGAAAAAAATTGATGATTCACATTTCAACAAGGTTGTAAAGGTTTCCATGGTCTGTCATTTATAAAATGTCAAGAGTTTGCTGAGATGCAAATATTCTGTTTTATTGTTTAGAATATTTGGGAAATTTATTACTAAAAATAACTAAAATACTCAGTGTATTTGGGGAGGGTGTTTTAATGAAATACTTACCTATAAAAGTACAAAGTTCTTTTGTACATTAATTATGGACCATAGGTCTTATTAATAATAATTTTGGATAAAATATGGTTAATTCTTCATGAATTTTCAATGAATATGTTATTGCAGTGAGAATTGTTATAAAAATTACTCTCACTGACTTTGATGTGTCTTAGTTGTTTATTTGACTCATGTTAGTTGTTATACTTAGCTTGTCTTAGTGTAGTGTAGTATGCTGTTGTACTAAATTAATTATGTATCATATACAGCTTGTGTAATATCCTTTTGATTAGCCCTAGTGACTTTATAACATTTCAATTGACATTTTGACATAGAATCCTTTTGAAAAGAATGTGTAGAGAAAAGAATTCAGAAATAAAATTGGAATTTCAATCACAATTCTTACAATACATTTACCAGAGAGCAAAAATTCATGCTTTTACGTGACTCACAGTATTTATAATCCATTAAATGACATGTTAGTCTTGAGAGAATATATAGTCATGATTTTTTTTAGTCAACAATTTGTGATATAATAACCAAGATGCTTAGAAGGAACATTGCATGATTCCCTTTCTGAAATATTTTGTTGACTCCCTATGCATAGACTGAATTTAGATGCACATACTGCAATGTTTTCATCCTTGATGATTATGTGGTTAATAAAACATGGTTATTAATTATATCAACAGTGAATATATATATGTAGAATTTACAGTGTCATTTTAACAGAGATTATGAACATTTAATTGAGTCATATTAAACATTTTCTTTTGTAAAATTTTCTTTCAGGTATACTGGTTATATAATTTATTATATAGTATCTACTACATGAATGGTTCAATATTAAGTACTTATTTAAATGGGATATAACTAAAACAATTGCTAAGTAGATTTGAATAATGCCATAGATAATTCACGACCATTTTCTTTTATTTTAATGTATTTATTATTGTATTATGTAGATATGCATTCTTATACTGTATAAGTGTTGAGTGCCTCATGTCAGCTGATGTATGCTGCCTGGTTGGTGGTCAAGTGTCTGAGAGATCTTAGGAGTCCGGGTTAATTGAGGCTGCTGGACATCCTAGAGTCACCCTCCTCCTCAGCTTCTTCCAGCTTTCTCCTAATTCAACCACAGCTTCTATACATTGGTTAGGTGCAAATATTTGCATCTGACCCTTTCAGCTGCTTGTTGGGTCTTTCAGAGGGCAGTCATGATAGGTCCCATTTTGTGAGCACTCCATAGCCTCGGTAATAGGGTCGGGCCTTGGAGCCTCTCCTTGAGCTGGATCTCACTTTGGGCCTGTCACTGGACCTTCTTTTCCTCAGGCTCCCCTCCATTTCCATTCCTGCAATTCTTTCAGAGAGGGACAATTATGAGTCAGAGTTTTGAGTGGGGATAGCAACCCTATCCCTCACTTGATGCCCGGTCTTTCTGTTGGAGGTGGGCTCTACAAGTTCCTTCTCCCCAATGTAGGGCATTTCATCTAAGGTCCCTCCCTTTGAATTCTGAGAGCATCTCACCTCCCAGGTCTCTGGTATATTTTGGAGAGTGCCCCCAACCTCCCACCTCTCAAGGAGGTTGGCTGTTTCCATTCTTTCTGCTGGCCTTCAGGGTCGGTCCTTTTCCTTCACCCAATACCAGATCATGTTCTCCTTCCCCACTCCATTCCCATTCCCACCCAGGTCCCTCCCTCCCCCACTTGTGGTTGCTTTCTTCTCCCTCCCAAGGGGAACTGAAGTATCCTCACTTGGGCCCTTCAGCTTATTGACCTTTTTTTTGAGCTCTGTGGACTGAATCTTCAGTATTCTGTCTGGTATCCAGTTACATATTTATTTTGAAAATATGATTTCTTTCACTTCTGATTTACTTATTGTGAATATCAATTCAAAATCAGTACACGCTATCTTAGTAAATATGAGCTATAATTAATTTCTAGCATTCTAAAGGTTATCATATGATGAAGCACCTCAGTGTTCAGCATTATAATTTTTCAGATGATCTAATTGCTTGCAGTTATTTTACAGAACGATAATCCACATTCTAATTAGAAAAGATTAATAAGAAGTCTATTAATGACTTCCAGTTTCCCAGGAGCACCATGATGAAGTGCCAACATCGAAGTCTCTAAAAACCATATAAACTTATCATTTCCTAATTCTAGTGTCTGGAGTCTGAAATCAAAGCCTCTGCAGGAGACTTTTCTCGACAATAATAGTATAAGAGCACTTTTTCTTACATATTTATTTTCTGGTATTTCTTGTATGTTTTATGGGTGGCTTTTTATTCCATGAACTTTTTATTCCATGTAACCCTCTTCCTATACATGTCATCACGTGGGAGCCTTTTTATAAACACTTCTTTCATTTTAGGGGTCTACACTTTATTAGAACATCAGGTACAATGTGAACCAATCCATGCAACCATACTTTGTCTTTATCTTATAATTCATGTTTTTACATTCATTTATCTTTTTACAAACTCTGGGAAGCTATTAAAAGTCAGTTTCTGTTATGCTGGAGGATTTCAAGAGTTCTTTTAGGTAAGGACACATTTTAACTTATAGAAATTGTTCAAAATTACATAGAAAACTAAATGTACCAATGAGCCTTGTTAAAATTTGAAAGACACTGATGAATTCTCTACAGATTTTAAAACTTCTTTAAAATCTCTTCTTTTGGTACATCTGTTACACACATTTATTTCTAAGAATTAAACACTATCTAATCTTAAATTTCTGAACTGATTCTTTGTATTCATATTAAAACCCAGGTTTTCTTTTCTAACAATGAACATAGACTAGTTTTTTGAGAGCAGAAAATTAAAAAGAACCAGTGTTAATAAAGAGTGGGGAAAAGAAATTTAGGTCACAGATATAAATCATAATAGGCCTTGGAGATGAGCTTCTCTAAACAGCTAAGATAAAATGCAAAGACTAATGTAAAAAACATTGGAATAATTTTTGGTTGTTGTTGTCTTTTTTTTACTTTAATTCATTTTGTTTTCTTTTTCCTCAATACATTGACTGAGCCAAGTTTACCACAAAATAAATAGATAGATAGATAGATAGATAGATAGATAGATAGATAGATACATACATACATACATACATACATACGTACATACATAGGTTTATAAATAAGTTAAATAAACAGATTCTAGCAGGTTAATCCAATTCATTCAATTTTACATGCATTCTATTCCAATAAAATTAAAGTCTCAATTTTGTTTAATGAAAAAGTGCCTATAAAAGTTTTTAAATTGCCCTAGCACCACACAATGTTTGGCACATACATACATTGCCTGGGTCTCTGTAAGGTGGTGAGAAGTCCAAGGTTTCACAGATACATTTTTAAGTAAAGCAATGTTGGGTAGATATAATTGATCACTTTCTTTATCTTAATCAATTATTTCACATTATGTATTTTACTCTTCAATTCGAATATGTATTTTGTTCATTAGTGACTTTATTAATGGGTATATGATTCTGGTATCTTTGCTCTATGAAATGTATTTCTTAGTCAGTAGATAAACTTGTAGTCAAGGGTGAAAGACTGGGTTTATTCTACACCCACATCGTATAAGAAGAGAACCAATTCCTATTCACTTTCCTATAATTCTCTGAATTTTGCACATAAATAATGTCTGAAAACTCAAAATCTGAATTGTTTTCTAACTACTCAAGCATCAGATATCTATTAGCCGTAACTATAAAGTTATCTGTGACTATTACAATTAAGTACAGGTAGCTATCTGCTGATGAATAGAAGAGTGTATATTTTTGTTTTTTTATTTAAATTAAATTGATGTATTCTGATAGTTGAAATACATTTATCTGTTATCAATTTATAACTTTGAAATGTTTAGCATTTTATATAAATGGCCTCTTAACAACTGACATAAAAGTATTTTGCTGCTTTATGGTTTATTTTAAGAAAATCTGAAATAAACCACTACATAAGAAGAAGGTTTTGATGGAAATGACTAGTTTTAAAACACCCATCAGATACATAAAAGAGATCAGAGAAATAAAACCAAAATAATATATATCACTATTTTTAACTACATGCCCGTTCTTTACAGAATAGCATGAGTTGCAGGATCATGTCTTATATGAAAGTAAAAATTTTATTATAAAGTATAGCGACTAAGTATATTATTGATTAGTAATTCTCACAAATCCTCAGTGCATTTAGTAAGAGCTTGCAATAAAGAAATGCATATTGTGTACAAAGAAATAAAACTTCTTCATAGAGTAAACAACTACATGGTGTACTTATTCATCTTAATGATTCAAATGTCTAAAATGTTCATACAAGCTTACTAACTGTTACTTATATCCTCAGGTAACAAAAGGTCAAATCATTTGACTTATGGCTTACCTATCAGAAAGAAATTCATGCCTGGAATTAAATTTAGCTAACTACCTTTAGCTGGTGAGGCCATGAGACCTAGAAGAAGGTCTACTACTGTATTTTTTCTAAAGTGCAGACGGATTCTAGATATGTATCCTTACATGTACAATAAGCATAACTCTCATGTACCTTTAAAGAAGCATTTTTTTAATGATATGGAGATCAAAAGAAAGCTACAATTGGTTAAAACAAAGAAAAGAAAGACCATGTGTGGCTCACCTCAGCAATTATACTTATACCTAAAATCTTATGTTAATACCAGGGAACATCTCTGAATGAGGGATCAGAGGATCAAGATAGCTATTCAGAAATAGTTGCTACTTCTTTTTTATTACTCATTTTGTTTATTTACATTTACAATGTTATCTTCCTTCCAGGTTTCCCTTCTACAAACCTGCTGTCCCATCCTCCTTAACTCCTGCTTCTATGATGCTGCTCTTCCACAGACTTACCCAACCCAGTCTCACCACCCTAGCATTCCCCTATACTGGGGCATTGAGCCGCCACAGGACCAAAGGTCTCCCCTTCCATTTATGCCAGATAAGGCAATCCTTTTGTTACATATGCATCTGGAGCCATGGATCCTCCCATGTACATTCTTTGTTTGGTGGTTTAGTCCCTGCAAGCTCTGGAGGCAGGGCTAAGTGGTTGAAATAAACACTTCTAAACAAACAAAAACTAAATATAATAAGGAGCAGCTGCATCTGGGTAGATTTAGTGGTGAATATGATGATAATATGTTAAATGCAGTCTTTGGAACTAATAAAAATTAGAAGCTAGAGAGACTCGGATAATTTCCATTTACATATGGTGGTATTAAGAGAAAACAATTAAGCACTGAACACCGGGAAAGGAGAGGAATCAACAACTTTTTTACAATTTAGTTTTATCTGATACATAAACCAAGAAAGAGAACTGGAAAAGTCTTTGTTGTTTTCTGCATTTTTATGTAAACTTACTTCAAATTGAATTGGGCTATAAATGCCCCCTTTTTATTTTTTTACCTTCTTAAGTCTAAAGAGAAGAATATAGTTTCTTACTGGTAAACTCACATCAATGTTATTAAAATTGAAATATCCCATCTCCTCCTCTTCAGATCGTTATACTTATATTCACCACGAAGTCTTCCCGGATAGACTCTTCCTGCTCACACTCAGAATATCTTGATATTATAGACTTAAGATAATTTGGAGGAAGAGACAGAGTTAGAGTCTAAAAATGCATACGGGTTTAATGGAATCTCATTGTGGATTCTCTGGTATAGAAGTTATTGCAATTATAGGCCTTGATACCTAAGGCTATTTCTTATATTGCTTTTTCTGCTGACCTTATTCATCCAAAAGTACTGAATACTTACCCTAGCTTAGTAATAATAAATTTGATTTCACTCTCCATAAACCTCTGATGAATACTTGGAGAAAATATTTTATATTTTATAAGGATAACAGCTATCTCTCTCTCTTTCTCTCTGTCATCATTATTCATAATCTTTTTTTTCATAGAAGATAGATAAATACACAAATAACATTGTGTTATACTAGTGTGATGGTCACTACATTTAATGATCAATTTCTTTATGTTTACCCAAATAGTACATAATTGCTTTACACCAAAGCCCTAGGATGAATTTCCTTTTAGCTATTAATAAGCAGACCAATTGAAAGGTCTATTCATAATTATCAAACATAAGTATGTTTCCTTTCATGAATTTCCTATTTATGGAGATGGACAGCAAACTGTTCATGTGGATAATCATAAGTCCATTACTATGGTGTATTTGAACCCCTACTGGCCTCCTCAAGTACAGAAGAACAAAGCAGCAGAAAGACTTGTTTGTTCTTTTCCACAGCTTTCTGTCAGGACAGGTTTTGACTTCTGAGTAAATTCCCTGGTGCTTTGTCTAATCTAGTATTACAAAAGTAAAAATCCTGGAAGACTTTAGCACCATCTGAAGACCTTGCTACTGGGAATTATTATAATGATAATAAGGATTTGGGCTCTGTTTAATTTCCCAGTAGATTTATTGATTGCTCCTAGAGACAGTCTTGAATAGCTCTGAATGCACATCCCCTTAGTATGTGCTTATGTAAACCACTCTAAATGTTATTTATGTTTAGCCATGCTTGGCAAAATGATTTGTCTATGTTTTAGCAACTCTCTGACTTCTGATCTTCATGATCTCTTTGAAATTAATGAGATTTTTAGATGAAAATGACATTCTAAAAATATAGATTTAATGATTGAAGATTTCTTTTGAACATTTGCAGCTTTTTAGTGAAATAAATTATGTTATTTATACATTTGCTAAGATCATGAGAACATGAAGTATACAAATACCTTAATAAAGCTATCTAATTCTGTTTATGGCTTTTTAATCATCAGTATTTGTAAAATTTTGCATTTTATTCTTCAATGTCAGCAACCTTCCAAAAAGATTTTTAGTCCACAGTACACATCATGTCAATAAATATAGTGTCCTCTGTTTTATGAAGCAACCATTTTAAACATTGTTAATAATTTGGTAGTATTAGTGTGATAGCAAGTGTCATGTTTTTATTCTATATGAAACAGAATGATATTAATAAAACTTTACATTTATGCAGTAGAAATGTTGAAAACAGCTAAAGAAAGATTTGGAGAGGGCTGAGATATATCTCCTTTGGAGGCGCAAAGTAGACAAAGAGCACTATGAAGGTGAATCTTGTTTTCATCATCGATGTATTCGTATTTTCTAGGTCTACATATACAGATTCATTGGGTAAATAGTGTCAACAAATTTAAGTATCTTAAATAATTCATCAGCAATTACTAGGACAACTGAAAACAATTCCTTACAAAGCAATTTATATTTTACTAAGGCAGTGAATGGGAAATTTCTTGAGTTGCAAAATAGTGGCCTATTATTATTATTAACTCATGTTTCAGTGTTGACCAAGGCTTATATTTTGGGCAGAGAGAATGAATGCAATAATCCTGAGATGACACAAGAGTAAGGGATGCTAAATAGCTATTTTGTTTTATGTGATCATGACTATATTAGAAAGCAGAGGGATCCTCAGAAAAAATAAAGACATTCTTGTCAGCTCTGCAGAAATATCTCCATAAGCAGAAGAGAGAATATAAAATACGAACGTTGGGAATTAGCTCATTAAAAAGATGCAGTGTTGGGTTTTTCAAGCTGAAGTCTTCAGCCCATTGACAACATGCTGCAGTTATTTATTCTGACTTAGCTTATAAAACATAATGTTAAAACTTCCAGATTTAGAAGAACCTTGTCTTTCCTGAAGCTGTGAAGCTGAAGAACAGGAGGAGGTAGTAGGTGCCTGGCAAATATGCAAAGAATGAAATTTAACACCCAAATACAAGTGCATTCAAATACAAGTCAATCTTAAGTTTCCCATTCTTTTTGAGACATTATCTAAAACACTATTGATTTTCACTCGGTTTATTTACAGATGGGCATGATGAAAGCAAATGGGACATTTCAAAAGACATCTGTTTCCACAATCATCCATTTTGATCATTTTGTCAGAATTAGAAAATGCAAGGCTTGAAGCTGTTTTATAGCCGAGACCTTCTATGCTTGATCAATTAGGATTTATAGAGATGGAAATCAGTTTCTTTTATTTCTGCTACTAGGAAAAATGTGTATGAAGTTTTATAATAGAATCTGTCACTCGTCCTAAGTGGGGGCCATCTCACTTAGATTGCTGAGTGCAGTGTGGGGAAATTTCCTGTCAAAGCATTCACAGTGGTATGGTAGGATTGGAAGACTATTAGTAATGTCATGGGCAATGATTAAAAAAGCTCTAGTTTTAATACCTTCTGGCTTTATTGAAAGAACTACCAAAGTGACATAGTGTCTTAACCCACAGGCAGATTTATTAAGGTGGAAATCTCTCTTGCTTTGTATTTAATTAGCTTAGTCTGTGGAGGGAACCTGGTAGCAGGGAAATCTCTCACTCTGACACCAAACATTGAACAATGAACCATACTTCAAGCTACTAAAAGAGAGGCAAGGACATTCTAATAAATTAACCACTAAGGAGAAAATATGGCTATCAGGTCATATTTTTACTGCAAGAACTTGTTCTTATATCTTTATTATCTAATTTGAAAGCTGCCTGCTTGCCTAATTTTGCTTGGGACATAAAATGAAAAGAGGAAATACATTTTGAAATGTTGTATTGTGGATATTAATGTCATAATCTATATTCAAAGTTGAAATTGTTATATGGAAAATGAAACATATCTAACTGATATATGAGTATATTCACATATATTATTCATAATTGTATTTTCAACACTAATATCAAAACTACAAGCCATCCTTTAATGAATTTACTACAATTTTTATCAAGAAAGCAGAGAAATGATGATATTGATCACCTTTTTCTTAGGTTCATCAGAAAAATAATTAGTTTTTGTCTAACATTCATGAAAGGTCAGAAGATTTTATCCAGTCCATTCTTGGAACAGTTATTTGTTTTTTAGACAAAGTCCAATGAAAGTCTGCCTTTCCTACCTTCACCTATCAAGTTATATAAAATTATAGGCCAGCATCACCTCATTTGGCTAAAACAATTTTTAAAGGACAAAAATTATATACAATTATAAATATTTGACATCATATTGAACGACAACTCAGGAGCGAATTTGTGTTGTTTTATCAAGGATATTATGAATCTCAAGAAATTTCTAAAAGTAGTTATTTTATGACTAGTAAATTTGCATATTAAACATTCACAGTTAACAAAATAGTATATAGAGCTTTGAACAATAGTTCTGAAAAGTTTTTCTACAGAGTAGTAAGAGTATATTATCTAATTGTAAGACTTTAAGTGGACATGTATGTGCGTGCATGTTCCTATATAGGCCTATACCCATTACAAGTGTGTACGTGTACATGTGTAGGGTATAGATCAACCTAGGTTGTCATTCCCCATGCATGATCTTTTCCTTTTTATGTTTTCTTTTTACACAGTCACTTTCCTGGAACATGCAATCAGGCTAAGCTACATCACCATTAATTCCCAGGTGGCTTCTTGTAGCTGCATCCCCAATACTGGGATGACTAGTTCACTGATGCTGGCTTGACTAGTTCACTGATGCTGGTTTTTCTCCGTGGTTTCTGAGGATGGAACTCAGTTCCTTTTATTTGTGATGGAAACTTTTTATTCTTTCACCTATATCTTCAAATCCAATTTCTAAGTTAAAAAGACAGAAAATGCCCTGTTTGCAGTAAATAAAGTAGCCAAACTCTACTAAAGCTAATGAGGGTGGGTGGGAGGCAATTGTGACCTAATAAGTAGGCATTCCAACTTATTGATTAAACATACTAAACATGTATTTATTTATGTTTCTATGTAATAGACCACAGATATCTATATCTGTGATTGATCCAAGTAAAAACTGACAGGAGATTAAAATGTGTTACCTTTTTCTACAGCCGTAGGAAATGAATGCTTACAACACATGCCTGAAGTAGTGGATGATGTCAACGAAACAGCATCTTCCAAACACGAAAGGACTGACAGATTTCACTTCACAGACAGTTGTCAGCAGGCACAATATCTTTACAGGTTCAGGAAAAAACAAAAGAGGAAATAGAGCACAAAATCCCACCCTTAGACAAGAAGCCGTTTAAAGTTGATACCTCGTGGGAAAAAGAAGATCAAGTTTTTCCATGAAGTTTCACTGTGTAAATCAACCACACTCTATGGCCAGGAGTAGTAACGCAACCAGTATGCTTGTGTCTCTTGGGTTTTGTTGTTGTTTGTGCGTATGTTTGTGTATGTGCGTTTGGGGGGGGGGGCTTCTTCGTGCTTTGTTTTGATTTTTCTGTGTAATTGATTTATCATTTGTTTATTTTGATTTTGATTTTTTGAGAGAACTATAAAGAACTAAAGAATGTTGAAAACAGGAAAAGCCATTTCCCTCAGGGAAGAGCAAACCAATTGGCTCTTCAATAACAAGTGGTCAGGTCCCCAGAGTTACATTCATATTGATGTATCCATGAAATAGAAATGCAAAAAAGACCGATAAATTTGTAAGAGAGCCAGGAGGTGGTAATAGAAGTGTTTGGAGGAAGTAAGTGAAGGGAGAAATGTTGTAATATCATAACTTCAAATTTTAACAAAAAGTTTATAAAACTAAATTATTGCTTTTAGAAAAAAAGTAAGTCTGTTGATAAAATGAGTAAAATCCCACAACAAGAAAAATCAATTTGGTAGCATAGATACAAGTCTTAGCTTGAGGGAAAAGAATGAATGCTTCTTTTCATGTGGACAACCCCTAAGACTTGACATTTTCACTTATGAATCCAATAGTCATACTTGACTAAAACACTTATGTGCCTTTAAGGATACCTTTTAAAATATTTATCTTCCTTTCAAGAAAAATAAAAACACCATACAATGAAGATCAACAACTTAACTATGATGGTTTACCTTCATTGTCCATATTACTGAATTAACAATCACTTAGAATAGTGTGTAAGAGATTTCACAAAGGGTTAATTGAAGGATGACATATATGGAATATGACTGACACCACAGTGTGGCTTGTGAAGCCAAACATATCAGTAGAGGAAACATGACAAAACATGATATGCTTACATTTTCTCCTTTGAATATTTGCCTGTCATTCATTGGCTTACTATGCTAAGAAACACTGTGAAACAATAGTCTAAGCATGTCATATTCTGACCTCATGCAGTCTATAAATGATTATGAGAGTTGAGGCTGACTATTTTAAGAGTAACTGTGATTTTTGGGGTGGTGTATGTATGTGTGAGTGTGTGTGTGTGTGTTGTATTATTAGGTATGTTATCTAAAAATCATATGTAAATAAAAATATTACAATGGGAAATTTTTTCAAAGAATTTGAGGTAACTTGTCAGGATAGTGGTAAATGTTATTCTATTTATTTTATTTCTCTTTTGTCTTTGAATAATATCCATGAAGTACAAACCATTCAATTTTTATATTTTAACAAAAGTTTATTTTTGTGAGGAACTGTGCTTTTCTTCACAGGCAAGAGTGTATGCTTATTGAGTGAATTTAAGTGAAAATGAACATGTTCCATCAATTGAATTTCTAAGAAGCCAACATTTTAATACTGCATGTAAGTTTCCTCATCATCGACCTATGCTTTAAATATTGTTGCAGGATTTTTTAAGATTTATTTATTTATTATATATAAGTAATCAGACACCAGAAGAGGTTGTTGGGATTTGAACTCAGGACCTCTGGGAAAGCAATCGGTACTCTTAACCACTGAGCAATCTTTCCAGCCCATGTTGCAGTGTTTTGTTTTTTTTTTATAGCATTTCATTACAATTTCCATAAAATGTCAACTGTCAAATTATATTTAAGGAAATAGATGGATCACATCACTTCCTTCAGATACTTTATAAAGTTCTACTGAAATATTTAAAAATAATTATATAGGAAATTATCTTGACTAGATAAACTTACTTTAATATGTTTAAGATCTAAAATGTCCATGAATAATAATACACACAACTTTATGTACCCAGATATATTTAAGTTAAGACACAGTGATTTAAATTAACTAGAAATAAGATAAAATATTTGTGGCTATCAATTTCACAAAGAATACAATAGCTATATTTGCAATAGCCAACACTTCCCTGAGTATGAACACAGTGGTTATTATTATATATTATTTGGCTAAATATAATTATGGTCTAAAACCAAGTTAAAATTAATTAACTTAGAGAAATAATGAATTTCTTACACTTCTGAAAAATTAAACATGACAAAAATGATTAAAATTATTTGAGAAATTGATGTATTCTCTATACCAACTCTTACTGTCCTTGGTATAATTTGGAGCTCAATAAAGAATAATGCTTAATACCAGCCAAAGACAAAACTAAAAGTTGGGTTTTTTTTGTTTGCTTTTTTGAACTTAATAATCCAGAGAGAAACAAACAAAAAATATAATTGTGTTTGAGCAGGTATATTTAAATATTCAATCTCCATTTATATTCCATTTGGAACAGATGTTATACAAATCTTTGTATCCTTGACAACTGCAGTAGTTTTTATAATAACTTTGATTCATCTACTGTTCAGAGAAATAGAATTCTCAAATTCCATCCTTTATTATTGCATTCTTCCTGCATTCAGAATAGTATGCAATACTACAGTTAATATTCTCAAGATGTATTTTCAAATTTCTGTACTAAGTAAACCTTTTCCTTCCCAGATTTCACCTATATGGAAATTATAATATTTTAATAAGCAATGGTATTAGCATTCTTCAAAAAAATCAATTGTGTTTCTGAGTTCTGTCTCTCTTTTCACTGTGTCTGGACACTGCCAATACACTGGATCCAGGGAATGGTGGTCCAGAGTCTATATTTCCCTTGAGGGTGTTAGATTCTGCTACAAACCAGGCCAGAAGTAGAAAGTGGAGTCCAGTATTGACAGGATGGCAATCCATTTTGGACTGGGGCGTTATTTGAGAATCTTAATGTTACAGTTTCTTTAGGTTAAGGACTTTTCAAATGATATCTAATGAAGGAGGTCAGAGACAGTCTTAGCTTGTTCATACTTCTTTATTGGTGTGGGATTGAATGCATAAGCTTTCTTCAGGAACAAACAAAGATTATATAATCTTTCCATGGGCATCAGGATAGCCAGGAAGGGTAGGGCACTGGTAGAAAGCTAAGGCTACTGAGATGTCTTATGAGTATGGACAGGTGTTCCATATGCTGTGCTAATTGATTTACTGCTCTAGATAACATCATTGAGGTTGTGGTTACTTGTGCCAAAGTGGGCATAGAAACAAGGAGAAAGTTATCTCTACTATAATTGCAAACTCTGAAATTTTGGGGGTTTGAGAATGCTTTACCTCACCAGTCCCATGCCCATTCCTCTGCTACTATGGTGCCTGTGCCCTATGGTCAATGATGACTTTTTCTATCCCATTTACTAAATGTGTTCTGTTTGTAGTTTCTATTTCTGACTGAACTTGTAATTCTGGACATGTAATCAAATTCCAAATCATAATCTGCACTTCTTACATAATCATTAGTTTGTTTTTAATATGTGAAATCTTTAAAAATTAAATAGTACCTAGTTGCTAGAATCAGAGTTGCAGTAGTATGATTTCTAGTAGACAATTGCTGGACTCCCTTCTTCCAACCTCCTGGCCACAGCTCCTTGTATACTATGTAAGTCTGGCTGTCCTCTCACCCAAAATCTGCTAAGGAAGACCCCTGGCACTTACCACTGGGATATGACAACCTAAGTTTATCTATGCAATATATATAAATACCTGGCACACACTTGTATTCTCACAACTAAGGAGTCAGTAATGGATGCGATATTGCCCAATAGAGACCAGTAGTGGAATGAATGTGTTTTAGACCACTGAAAATCAGTTTCTAAAAAGGATAAGGTGAGTAGTTCCTTAGTAACTGTACCCTAGGTAATATCTGGCATCTGGTCTTGGTGCATATTTGAACACACACATACACATACACACACACACACACACACACACACACACACACACACACACAGACATACGTTAAATGTTTTAGTTTCAAGGTAAATTCTGAAGTCATTAGTTCTGTTGTCATTCTCATGATTGTTACTTTGTAAAGAAATTTTAAGGAATCACTAAAATCATTTTATAGCATCAAGGACTGTCAAAATGACTTCAGTTTATTCACTAGACATAATTGTCATCTTGGAGGCTTACTGCCTCCAAGTACTAAAAGAAAGTCACTCTTTCTAGTACTTTTTAAATTCTGGCTGGCTGGTTCATTCAGATGTTCTTGTTCAAAACTCTTCTCCAAGCTGACTGATTCAAACTTGCTTCTCTCTTAGCTATTCACTGAATTGCTCTGACTCACCTCAAACTAACTCTGGAAATTTTCTATTTGTTCTAATCTCGTGGCTCCTTCTTATTTCCTGGCTTCTCTGGTGTATGAACTGAGCAGAACTTCATGAATTGAAGTGAACTCAACTGCCTTAAACTGAACTGTACTGAACTCCACTCTGAATTGCACAGAACTAACTCAACCTCCCTACACTGAACTCAACTCTCTCTCTCTCTGTCTCTCTCTGTCTCTCTGTCTGTCTCTCTCTGTCTCTCTCTCTGTCTCTCTGTCTCTCTCTCTCTCACTGTCTCTCTCACTAAGTCACTTTCTCTCTTTCCTTCTTTTATTCCTGCACTGCCTTTAAGCAGTCTTTCTTCCCTATAATCTTTTTGGGAAAGTGGGGTGTATCTTATCTCTGACTCATTCTGGCAAATCTTTCTCTAATTCATCACTTTGTCTGACACTCAATTAGACATCACTTTCAAATCTGTCAACTTCCTTATACAAACTAGCTTTACATTGATGGTTTGGAATTAAAAGCTTATCTGTATTTCAGCCAAAGAGATTAAACATGTGTTATTACAGCTGGTTCCTACAGGCCTGTAAGGTATTTGGATATGATCCCAGAAAAGCTATGTTGCTTGATTAAAACTCCTCTACATAAGACTTAATGTCAGTCTAGAAGTGACTATTTGAGGCCAGTCTGGTCTACAAAGTGAGTTCTAGGACAGGCAAGACTCACAGAGAAACCCCATCTCGAAAAACCATTAAAATAAAAATCACTGCAAAGAATGCATCCAAGCACCTTCTTCTTCTTCATTTATATCTCCTATATATTTTGAGAAGGATGCTGGTTTCTGGTTGAGGATGTGCTCAGTGGTGCATCAGTTGACTAGCATCTGAAAGGCCCTGAATTTTATCCCAACATTGCTTCTTCTGGGTCACTATCTCTTCATGGTGCTCTCATTGTATTATTCCAGTAAGAAGATGGTTTCATCTACCTGGATCTCACTGGCATCCAGCTTGTTAACGTTGCATTTCAGTGTCTTCAACTGCTGCCTCTATCTCCTCTACCTCCTGCTGCTATAACTTCTCTGTACCTGTGGCTTGCATTGACACCATGATGGCTTCCACCCACTGAGACTTTTCTAGAAGCTGCTTTATAGCACCTGTGCAACAGTATTCTGGCAGCTGACAGCATATTCACAGTGTACAGAGAGAAGGTCCTGGATGGGTCATGGTCTGGCATTTTAGGGTTTATTTTGTTTCCCAGTTACTGTGTACAATGCCTGATGACAAGGAATTCATTAAAGGAGGTACCTGAGGTGACTGTGTAGGGTGCATCCACACTAGAGGAAGTAGGGTATGGTCAAAAATGTTGCACAGCTCTCTTATTCCTTTTTATTCATCAACCAACCTCACAGTACACTTCAATGAATGAACATCTGAATGAAGACATCAACATTCATTATGAATCAAGTATTATATGGCAGACTTATTTGTAGACATGAAAGAAATATGTCTTCTTACTGTAAAGGAATCCATATAGACTAAAGTAATGTTGGCCCTGTAGTCCAACTTGATGACTCAAAGAGTTTTTATTAGATTTGTTTACAGAACTATGGATGAAGCATTATATACAGGAAGAGAGTCTAAAAAGTAGCTACATACTTAAATGGCCATACAAGCACAGCAAAACTTATAAAAACATCATCCCTGAAACTATACAGAGCATGCAGCCTCTCCAAATGAATAAAGTCATACTTGATGGTTATAGTAACCATTTGTACTTTTTTACTAAGTAAAAAATAATAATGGCTGAACTGAATTCATGCTGATTAAAGTATATTTGTCATTTGATGTATGATTTTGGAAAAAATTGAAGGCATATATTATACTATTAACATACTAAAGATGAGGGGAAATTTATTATTACTATTAGTAATTATACTGATAGGTAGAAAATTGCAACATTAATATTTTATTTTAATTTTTTATGTGAATCTATATTTTATATATACATAAATAGTGTACATTAATAGGAAATCTTCCCTCTGTATAGTCATTACAACTTATAAATTAGTATTTTAATACTATTATTACTATCATTATTTTATTTTTAAAAATCCATCTACACTTCATTACTATAAATTATCACTTATAGTTGCCTCAAAAGCACATCATTGATAGCATGGTAAAAAGCTGCCATTCTATCTCTGATGTTGTTGAAACCTCATCTACTCTGCCTTCAGGAAATTCTAAGTTAATACACAAGAAACTCACTAGAATCTACAAGGGAGACCCTAGAGAAGCCTCTTAATAATCTTGCATAAGCAAACCATCTCTGTAAGCAGGCAAGGCCCCCAGTGCTGGAACTGGGACATGAACTCAGCCACAAAACCTTTGATCTACAATTTATCTTGCCTACAAGACTCAACACATACAAGATTGAAATAACTTCTTTCATCTTGTGGATTAAAGTTGGATTTCAAAAACAACAGAAACACCAGAAAGCCTACAAATCCATGGAAACTGAGAGAAAATTTCACAACTTCATATTGGAACAAACAGCATAGCTAAAACCCAATCCTGTACAATAAAAGAACTACTGGAGGTATCACCATCCCAGATCTCAAGTGGTATTACAGAGCAATAGTAATAAACTTACATGTATTGATATAAAAACAGACCAGTTTATCAATGAATTCAAAATGAAGACCCTGAAATTAACCCACACACCTATGAACACTTGATTTTTACAAAGAAGCCAAAATTATACAATGAAAAGAACAAAATATCTTCAAAAATACTGCTGGTCTTTTTGGCTTTCTGCATTTAAAAGAAAGCAAATACATCGATATTTTCATTCTGCATAAAACTCAAGTCAAAGAGGATAAAGCACTTCAATGTAAGTCCAGACACACTAAATATCATTGAAGAAAACCTAAGAAAACCTTGAAAGCATTGGCACAGGAGACAATATTCTTAATAGAAAACAAATAACTTATTAAGTCCCTAATATCAACAATTAATAAATGAGATCTCATGAAACTGAAAATCTTCTAGAAGACAAATGACACTTGAGTAGCACAAAACAGCAGCCTACAGAACAGGAAATGATCTTTGTCAACAACCAATAGAGGGCTAACATCCAAAATATATCAAGAATTCAAGATGGTAGAAACCAGCAGCCTAAATAACCCAATTAAAAACGGGGTACAGAAAACCCAGACACTATTTTGGATGCCAAGAAGTTCTTGCTGACAGGAGCCTGCTATAACTGTCTCCTGAGAGGCTCGGCCAGAGCCTGACAAGTACAGAGGTGGATGCTTGCTCGCAGCCAAGCATTGGACTGAACACTGGGTCCCCAATGGAGGAGTTGGAGAAAGGATTGAAGGAGCTGAAGGGGTTTGCAACCCCATAAGAGGCAGAACAATATCCATCAACCAGACCTCCCAAAGCTCCCATGGAGGAGAGGTCCTTGGTCCTGTGAAGGGTGGATGCCCCAGAGTAGGGGAATGCTGGGGCAGGGAAGCAGGAGGCCGGGGGGTGGGGCACCCTCATAAAAGCAGAGAGAGAGAGATGGGATAGGGAGCTTCCAGGGGGAAACCTGGAAAGTAAATAACATTTGAAATGCAAATAAAGAAAATATCCATTGAAAAAGGAGAAAAAAATGAAAAAAATGGAGTATAGCACATATAGATAATTCTCAAGAGAGAAATTTCTAATGGCAGAAAAGCACTTAAAGAAATGTTTTGTGATTAGGTTACCTCACTCAATATTCCCTCAAGATGATATTCTCCAGATCCATCCATTTCCCCAAGAATTTCATTATTTATTTATTTATTTATTCATTTATTTATTTATTTGGTTTTCTGAGACAGGGTTTCTCTGTATAGCCCTGACTCTCCTGGAAGGAACTTACTCTGTAGACCAGGCTGGCCTTGAACTCAGAAATCTGCCTGCCTCTACTTCCCAAGTGCTGGGATTAAAGGCATGCACCACCACCACTCGGCTTAAATTCATTATTTTTAAAAGCTGAGAGTACAAACCACAAGAAACTCAAGAAGAAGGAAGACCAAAGTGTGGATAATTCATTCCTTCCTAAAAGGGGAGGAGTCCATGGAAGGAGTTGTTAGAGACTAACTATGGAGCAGAAACTAAAGGAAGGACAATTCAGAGACTGCTTCACCTGGGAATCCTTCCCATATTCAGTCATCAAATCTAGACACTATTGTGGATGCCAGCAAGTGCTGGATAACAGGAGCCTGATATAGCTGTCTCCTGAGAGGCTCAGAAAGTACCCAACTAATACAGAAGTAGAGGCTCACAGCCATTCATTGGACTGAGTACAGGGTCCCCAAGGAAGGAGCTAGAGAAAGGACCCAAGGAGCTGAAGGGTTTGCAGGACCTTACCACGAACAACAATATGAAACTAACTAGTACCCTCAGAGCTCCCAGGGACTAAAACTCCAACAAAAGAGAACACATGGTAGGACTTTTGGATCCAGCAGCATATATATAGCAGAATATGGACAAGTTGTTCATCAATGGGAGGAGAGGCCCTTGGCACTGGGAAGGTTCTATGCCCCTGCATAGGGGAATGGCAGGGCCAGTAAGAAGGAGGGGGTTCGGTGGTGAGCAGGGAGAGGGGGGAGGGAACAGGGGTTTGTTTTAGTTTTTTATTTTATTTTATTTTTGTGTTTTTTTTTTTAGAGTACCCTGGAAAAGGAGATATTGTAAATAAAGAAAACATCTAATAAAAAGTAAAAAGATAAAAAAGAAATGTTCGACATCCTTAGTCATCCGTGAAATGGAAATCAAAATCATCAATATTCCATCTTACACCTGTCAGAATGGCTAAGACCAAAAATTCAAACAATAGCACATGATGTCAAGGATGTAGAGCCTGAAGAATACTTCTTTACTGCTTGGTGGGATTAGAAACTTTACATTCATTCTAGAAGTCAATCTGGTGGTTTCTCTAAAAATTGTTAATAGTTCTACCTCAAGACTCAGTTATAGTACTCTTGGGCATATACCCAAAAGATGTTCAACTATGTTCATAGAATCTTTCTTTGCAAAAAACCCTGATGCCTCTCAGCTGTCAATGGATGAAGAAAACATGGTCCTTGCTGAGTAGTGGTGGCTCATACCTTTAATCTCAGCACTTAGGAGGCAGAGGCAGGCAGATTTCTGAGCTCTAGGCCAGCCTGGTCTATAGAGTGAGTTCTAGGACAGCCAGGACTATACAGAGAAACCCTGTCTCAAACAAACAAACAAACAAACAAAATATGATACATTTAACATGGAATACTACTCAGCTATTAAAAAACAAAAATCTCATGAAAGTTGTAAGCAAATTAATGGAACTAGAAAATGTCATCCTGAGTGAGGAAACCTCTTGACTCCAAAGGACATTCATGGTATATATTCACTTTTAAATGGATATTAGCCCTAAAATACAGGATATTCATGCTGTAATTCACAACTCAAAAGAAGCTAAATAACAAGAAAAACCAATGGAGGATTCTTGAATCTTACTCAGAAAGTGAATATTAATTGCTAATGGATGTGGATGGAAAGGGGAGACTGAGTGAGAAAGGGATTTTGGAGGGAATGGGAGGTTGGGGATCAGATGTAGTTTAAGCTAAGGAGAAAGGGCCAAGAAAGTGAAAGGACATCAGTGTGGGAGTTGGTGCACACGGTACAGGGGAGCAGTGATGGCAGAGGCTCCAGGGAGTCTACTGTGATAGTCTACCTTAGGCTCCTAGAACTGGGTGATACAGAGTTTGAAAGGGCCACCTCGTTTAGCCAGGGACAACTGTCAGCGGATCAATAACTCACCTAAAAAACCTTCATCGAAAAAATTATCCTGCCTACAAGAAGTGCAGTGACAAGATATTGCAGAAACATGGTGAATGGCCAACCAATAAATGGGTCAACTTGGGATCCATCCATGCGCAAGAACCAATCTGTAATACTACTAATGATTCTCCGCTATATTTGCAGACAGGAGCCTAGCATAACTGTCCTTCAAGAGGCTTTGCCCCACAGCTGACTGAAACAGAAGAAGAAACCAAATCAAACATTAGACCAACATTAGACCAAGTTTAGGAAGACTTATGGAAGAGTTGCAGGAAGCATTGAGGAACCTGGAGGGATAGGGACTCCACAAGAGTCCTATGTCAACTAGCCTGCACCTTTGGGGGCCTCTCAGATATTGAGAGTCCTGTGTCAACTAGCCTGCAACTTTGGGGGCCTCTCAGATATTGAGCCACCAACCAAAGAGCATGTAGGGGCTAGAATAAGGCTCCCAGCACATATTCAGGAGATAGACAGCTCAGTCTCCATGTGGATCCCTCAACAACTGGGGAGGGTATTGCCCCTAAAGCTGCTGTCTGTCTGGAATCTGTTCCCCCTAAGTGGGCTGCCTGGTCTGGTTTCGGTAGGAGAGGAAGCACCCAGCACTGTGGAGACTTGATGTGACAGGGTAGGAGGATACCCTGGCCCACCCTCTCAGAGAAGAAGGTGAGGAGGACGGCAGGAGAGATTGTGTGAGAGGGGGACTAGGAGGAGGAAATTGATCAGTATATAAGATGAATAAATACATAAATTAATGGAAAAATACTTTGAGATCAAATTTCTTGAAAATACGAAGAGTATTTGAAGGAACATAGTATATCATTTGCTTTACAAAAGTACCTTATTAAGTAAGTACATTTTTATTACATTTTCTATATTGGAAAGTATGGAACTGGATACATGGAACAATTATACAAAATATATATCAAATAATTTTGATGTATATTTCATCTAGAATGAAGTGAAGGACTAACCCAGAATAAGCTTTTATTTTTCGAGTAGTAAATTTTAAGGATAAATTTTTGTTTGTGTGTGTGTGTCTGTGTGTGTCTGTGTGTACCTAGGCATGTGTGTGGTTGCTAATGGAGACCAGATGGCATTTCTAAGGGTTGAGATATTCTTTGAAGGTTAATCAATTTGGGTCTCTAATCTCATGCAGACAAATACACCATTCTGGTTTAAGTTATTTAGTTATGGCCTATTAACTGCATTGTGTTCCATTGACTGGACTAAAACTATTGAAATTAGTACAGCTCTGTATATATTTATTGATTTTTTTTCCTGAATACATATTGTAATCTCTGAAACAGTGGATCTAGCAATTGGAGGTGTGGGATCACTTGATTTTTGTTCCATTGAGCCCCGATGTGATCACATGGAATACATTTCCTTTTCCTGCTTTATAATATTAATTTGTTTTGCAAACCTTTTTGAGGATTGGCTGCCAATTCTGATGTAAGGAACGGGCCATTACCCTCAAATTTAATAAGGAGGTCAGGAAAACAGAGCATTCTGGAATCCCAGCCCATGCAGGAGACTTCTCAGCTTTATTAGGTAGCAGACCATCTTTTCCTTTCAGTTTAATGATGTACTTCTCCAGTCTTCTCAGCCCTTGCAAGGGCTTTCAATACCATTTGAGTCTTTTAGAAATATTCAAGTATGTGACTATTAAACCTATTTTGGGAGTTTTGAAAACATCATGATTTTTATTTTATTGTCAAAATTAGTTTTGGTTTAAATATGTAACTACTCATTTAGAAAGAATCCGTGCCCTTTTTCTGCAAAAGTATTCCACTGAGGAAATTTGGATTAGCATAAAGAACTTATTAAAAGTACATGGAGCTTTGGTTACTTGGTGGAAAAAAATGACTTCAACAAACCCCATAATATAAAGCATCTTACAGCAAAGGGAGGGTGGAATGTCAGGACGTTAAATTCTTTCTTTTCTCAGAATTGCTCATAAGTCCTTGCCATTTTCTGAAGAAAAACTATTTGTAGTGCTTTTCCCCCCAGATGTGGCTGTCCTGCATTTCAAGCTGCACCTGAGTCTCTGACCATACCTGACACCGCTTACTAAGATATGAAAAAGATGGTCTCAGCTCCTACACTTTCCACCCGGACTCACTCCAGAAGTCATCTGCACTCATGAGGTTGATCAATTGATGGCTTACATTAAAGGAAAAACTGTCTGAACCACTTTCTCTATAGCACTGATGACACAATTATTTGATATGATGGTATAGAAACTTTCATTTAGAAAACAGCATAGTGTGATGGCAATCCACACTAGAAGCAATGATACTTTCTGCTTAATTACTATATGCTGTATTTTAGTACCCTGGCATGCTTCTATATTCCTACATAGTATTCATGAATTTAATAATTCAAGGTCTTTTTTCTTCTTCATTTTTTATCACTAACATTCATATGATGACAGATGTCTTTTGGCCAGCACTTCCTTGACAGAAAGATTCATTGTTTTCCTCTGCTCTGATACAATTGATTCTTGTTCAGCTATGTTCCTGGGGATGGGGAAGGCATCACATATGAGTTAAGCAAATAAATGAGCAATATCATTCATTTCCTTTTTTTAATTTCAGTACAAAACATAAATATATGAAGTTTCCCCCATTCCCTGTACTTCAATACATGCCAGTGTAATGGGATGGAAATTTTTTGATACATTAATAATTCTGTATTCAACTTTGAAAGGGTTAGATTAGAAAGCATGGAATGAATAAAAGAAAGAGAAAAAGAATGAAGAAAAGAGACAAAGGAAGAACGATTTAAAGGGAAGCAGAAAAGAGAATGTTAAAAAGGATTGTAAGTTTTATAATGAATACCACATTTTTCTTTAAGACGTATCTTCCTTTCAGTTGTGTGTGTGGTATGATTGTGTGTATGTGCTCATGAACACATGCACAGTGTTCGTGGAAGTCAGATGTTTAACTCTCTTTGGAATTGGAACATCAGGCAATTGTGAGTTTTCTGATATGGTTAATAGATAATATATTTAGGTTTTATGGAAAAATAGTATAATATCTTAATTCATAACCCATTCTTCCAGGCAATGAATGTAAAACTTTAACATTAGCATCCTATAAAGTGTTGGGACAATAATTCAAGGATGCTGCACATCATGATTAGAACAGATAACTAATATTATTGGTTGTGATGATCATACAGTATCTAATTTAATATATGGAATTTTAAAAAGGAAAAATGGTTCATAATATTTATATATACTGTGTGATAATATCTTAAATTTGCTCTTGTCAATTTAACTAACATAAGGTACTATCACTAAGTTACCATATTGTTCTTTTAATCTAAGAAATGCTTTATCTATGTTCACAAAACACAAAATAGGCTTTGCATAAAAGATAAGTTCTAGATATCAGTGTACTTTGTATGAAAGACACGGTGCAAAGGAACTTTAGTACCAATGTCAACCCAAATCCTGCAAGAACATATGTTGGAATATTCCCTGAGAAGTTACGTTCAATTTTATAAGTCTCCACATAGATTTTAAATGTAACATACCAACTCACATATTATTTTAAACTACTTCTCAATAAATCTATGGTTTAATTTCAATTCAATATTATTTAGTATTTTCATCACAGGTAACATGTTTGTTCATTTGAGCATCTTCTATAACAAAATTCTGTATACCACGTATTGTGGCAGGCAATAATTACTATATGCTTATTTATTTACTTGGAGAGAAGGTCTCATCTTTCAATATTATATAATTGTATATCAAGATGGTCTTGAAATTCTGTCTCTAGCCAAGTGTTGGAAATATAGACACATAACCACCTTGCATGGATCATGCAAGTTAGGCAGAAGTGGACGTGAAATACAGGGCTTTGCGCATGCTGGACAACAATGCCGATGCTGAGCTATAATCCCTTAATAGTCTTCCTTTTTTCCAAGCTAAAGGTGATAGGTGACACTTCTACAGTAGCATTAGAAATTCATTGAATATGATTGCAGTTTGAAATGGCCAGGATATATGTCAGAGCTACACTTCATTCTGAAAAAAACCTTAAATTATATATACCTCTGTGTATTTACTTTGAAATCACTTCTTCTTGAATGGTTAATCATATTACATATAAATTTATAATATTCTCTTCTGTAATATCTTTCATATCCAATTATAGTATGTTTATATAACCATATTTTTGTTTAAAAATTTAGATTTAAATAGATTTTAACCATATTCTTTCACTCTTCAAGACTTTCCAGACCCTCTCCTCCTCCAGACCCATCCAAATTTAAGTTCTGTCTCAAAAACAAACAAACCTAATACAACAACAAAACACACAAAACAAGGAAATCAAAATAGAATGCCATCAAAACCAAATGAAAACAAAATAGAAAAAAAATAAAACAACCAAACTCTAACCAAATAAAAGCAAAAGCTCTCAAAAAATGTAGAGTCAATTCCACATTGGTCAGCATCTGATCATGGAACCTACTAGAGATTAGTTGATAAACCCTATGTCATTACTTTAGGGAAACTTATCTTTTCCTCTCCAAGCATGTATAAATGATATTTAGCATTATAATCTTCATACTAGTGGCTAGATTTTAATTTATTCTTAAATAAATAAATGAATAAATAAACAATAAAACAAAAATCACGTCAAAGTTGGACAAGACAAGTTAGCAGAAGGACAAAGGCCCCAAAGAAGGCACAAGGATCAGAGGCACACTTATTGGCACACTCAGTAATCCTATATAAGAATGGTAAACTGGCTGGGCAGTGGTGGTGCACACCTTTAATCCCAGCACTTGGGAGGCATAGCCAGGCAGAAATCTGAGTTTGAGGCCAGTCTGGTCTACAGAGTGAGTTCCAGGACAGCCAGGGCTATACAGAGAAACCCTGTCTCAAAAAACCAAAACAAAACAAACAAAAAAAGATAAACTGGTAGCAATAATATATAGAAAGATAACCTAATATAGACCAATGCAGACCCTGTCCATGCTTGTTCAGTTTCTGTTAGTTTAAATGAACTTTGCTCATGTTAATTTAAAAGTACTTGTTTTATTGGCCTCCTCCATTCACTCTGGCTCCTGCAGTCTTTTCTGCTCTTCTTCCTCTAGATTCATTGAACTCTGAGGGAAGGGATTTGATGGAGACAAATCTCATTTGGGGCTGAGTATCCATAGTCTCTCACTCTATGTGTCATGTTTGGTTACGGATCTTTATCTGCTCCCATCTGCTGCAAGAGGTGTTTGGCTTCTCTGATGATGGATGAACTAGGCATTAATCTATTAGGATAGTAGAGTATCATTAAATGTTATTTTATCACTACAGCTTTCCACTTATTTTAGACCAGAGTCTTAGTCAGGGTTTCTATTCCTGCACAAACATCATGACCAAGAAGAAAGCTGGGAAGGAAAGGGTTTATTCAGCTTACTTCCA
Source organism: Mastomys coucha (assembly GCF_008632895.1). Taxonomy (NCBI): domain Eukaryota; kingdom Metazoa; phylum Chordata; class Mammalia; order Rodentia; family Muridae; genus Mastomys; species Mastomys coucha. Next base: position 75,317,796 of record NW_022196915.1, read on the forward strand.
CATTGCTGTTTATCACCAAAGGAAGTCAGGACTGGAACTCAAGCAGGTCAGGAAGCAGGAGCTGATGCAGAGGCCAAGGAGGGATGTTCCTTACTGGCTTGTTTCCCCTGGCCTGCTCAGCCTGCTTTCTTATAGCACCCAACTTCCAGCCCAGAGATGCCACCACCCACAAGGGGCCCTACCCCCTTGATCACTAATTGAGAAAATGCCCCATAGCTGGATCTCCTGGAGGCATTTCCCCAATTGAAGCTCCCTTTTCTGTGATAACTCCAGCCTGTGTCGGGTTGGCACACAAAACTAGCCAGTACAATATATATATATATATATATATATATATATATATATATATTTCAACTTCATTTTCACTGTCCTATAAATGTCTCTTAATTATATCTGTCTTTCCCTGTATTTTATCCCCTTATCATTGGTAGTGGTTGGGCTGAAATAAGAAGATCAGTGGTTTGGTTTTTTTGTTTTTTTGTTTTTTGTTTTTTGTTTTTTGTTTTTTGTTTTTTGTTTTTTGTTTTGGTTTTTCTGAGACATGGTTTTTCTGTGTAGCCCTGGCTGTCCTGCAATTCTGTAGACCAAGTTGTCCTCAGACTCAGAAATCTGCCTGCCTATACCTCCCAAGTGCTGGGATTAACGGCTTGCAACACCACTGTTCAGCTGTTTGTTTTGTTTTAACATTACACAGATTCTTTACTATTAGCAACAAACACAATGTAGCTGAACATTAGTTTTAAAATGTAAACACACATTTAAGTTTTGGAGATTCAATTAAATTATTTTTATTATATTTCCTCTTTGAATCACGTTTTACCTAGTTATGAGATTTTATGTCCATACAACTTCTGCACATAAAATACATAAGATAGGAAAAAAAAAGGTTCTACACATGTCCAAGTCAATTTAAGCCAATATCTTGGAGGAGTCACACTGTGCACCTTTACATAGCTTTCCCATACAATACAGATCACGATTGGTCCAGCCTAAAAAATAATTGGTTTGAATGTATAAGCCCTCAGATATTTATTTTTCCCTTTATATTTTATATTTTGTTTGATATTCTTACACATTTATTTGTGTAAATCAAAATTGTACATTGCCCATTCTCACATCCTGTGAACAGACTTTTTCTACTATTACTAACAAACACATTTAGATTTACTTTTTTCCAAGGTATTATGCTTTCAGTCATTATTGAAAGTCTGAGTGAATGTAATGATCATTGACATTAAAAAGGAAAAGAATATTTCTCTACCAATATGATTAACATATACTTCCATCTCAAAATTTATGAGTGCATTATACTGAATTGCATTTTGGCCTTATATAACATCCTTCATTGTAAAAGAATTAATTCTTTATATAGTGCTGTGTTCCAATTATATTTTTTTTAGTTGAAAAACACCTAAAATGTCCCCAGAAAGTTTCGCTGATGAATACTAACATACAGATTTAATATAAATGACCTTCAGACAGAAGAAACATCAGAAACCATTTAATGCATCACATCATCCTGTGTCCTCTTAAGAAAAAGAATTCTCTGTGCCCTAGTTTCTATGCTAGATCCAGGAGATACAAAGGTGAAAAAAACATAGTCCTTGTCCTTGAGATGTTCAAGTATAGGAGGCAGGCAATGAACTAAAAGATAACTTCAACACAAAGTATTTAGTGCTACAAAAGTAGGAAAGGAGTTCTGATTATAACTGTATTTTATGCTAAACATTTCCCTGGATAAATATTTTATGTAGTCACATTTTAAAGGGATACATTTTCCAATGCTGTAAGGAATCAACCTTCATTAGAATATTTGCTAAAATATTTTTGATAAAGTTAACTATATTCAAATTTTTTCAATAGCCATAACTTAAAAACAATAATGATTTACTATATATCTTGTAGTTAATTTAAAAATTATGTGGTTTTTCTAATTAATATTAGTGATAATTTTTATTTCATTGTAAGTTAATTATATTGTTTTACTCTTCCTTTGCTTCCCTAAAGTCTTCTTTGCTTTCTTTCAAATTAATGGTCTCCTTTTTTAATTAAATGATCTTATATACATTTATTTATTACATATTCCTTACTATGTATACACCCTACTCAATATGTATAATTATATAATTATATATACATGTATATATATTATGTAACATGTATATAGACTCATTATATATGTATGTACATATATACACACACAACATATATATGTTGTGTGTGTGCATATGCGTGTCTGTGTGTTGAGGACTCTTTATTTACTACTATGCAACAAATTTGTGTGGTCTTCCCTGGGAAAGACCACTTGTTTTTTCTCTCAGCATTTCTCTTTGCCTCTAGTTCTTTGTGGGAAATTGAAGCATGCTGAAGTTTCCCTGCCTACATCAGCATTTCGATTGTTCTCCTCATTTTGTTCACTTTTCGATTCTTCATGACATTAAAAGATAGGAAGAAATAAAAATACTTTTAAACTCAAAGTAGAGTAAATTACATTAATAGTTATGTGAAGTGATAAAATTATGCTCAATAATTTTAGTTAAAACTAATATCTCTTATTTGCTCAAGAAAGATTCTCATTCTGCAGCCAAGTCTGGCTTCAGATTCATGATAGTCTTTCTATCTTAGATTTGTTTAACATCTTAGTACAAATATATATTTACTGTAAGCTTTTTACTACTATACCAATTACATTTCATAGCCATTGCATTAGAAAATGACACACATTTAAAAGAAATGATCATTTCACAGAGTCATAAATCCTTCTTGACAAGGTAATCAATTTTAATATGAAGAGACAAACCTGTTAATACTTGTGCACTGAAAGGTATATACTTGGTAGTCATATCAGAGAGAATTAATAATAAAAATTTGACAGGTATCTTCAGGTAGAGATTTTCTTCATTTATCAGAATCTCTATAGTCAGCTACACAAAATAAATATGTTGTCCTTAATATCCAATAACTAATATTTGTTAGACCATTCATTGTAAACAAATGATGTCACAAATACAGGAATTTACTTTTTAAGCACATCATGGATCTTTAAATATTTGCTTCCTCTCTTAATTTGAAATGATAAACTTAAAAAGCATTTTCTGTATAATATAGCATCTTCTGTATGAACTTACCATGTATACTTTATTTTAGGCATGTTAATGAAATGTGATTGGGTGTTAATTTTTTTACAACGTTAGTAAGAGTTGAGCTTATGATATTACTTGAAGGCAGTGTCTCACAGCAACCTCAGTGATACTCTGGGTCTTTCTAAATAACAACAACAATTCAATGAATGTGGTAAACTGGACTACAAAAGCCTAAGAGACCTTAACTCTGCATTAAAAATCTAAAGACAATAAAGGACTATTAAGAGGGGTAGAAATAGAGATTGCTCTACTAACCAGAGAAATTAGTTATCTAATACCAAATGTGGAACCCTGAAAAAAATCATAATTAAACTTATACAGAGTAAATAGGCTTCATATATGAAGCTTGGTATTTACACATTTGTATAAACAAAAGTTAGTGAAACTGAGGCAATGAATTATAAAGAGATCAACAATGAATGCAGGAAAGATTTTGGAAGGAGAAATGGGAGGAGGGAAATGACATATTTATAGCATAAAAAAATTAAGAAAACTATGAAATTAAAAAAGGTTAACAATTTTACAATACTGCAATGAAACATGATTAATGATGAAGAAACTGGATTAAACTGTGAAAATATATTAATTTATAGAAAACATGAGTAAGTTCCTGGCTTTTGAGAAGACATTATCTCCACTTTTTATTTAGTTTTTCTTTTTTCTTTTTTATGTATTACTCTCTCATACATTACATCCTAACCATAGTTTCCCCTACTTCCTCCAATCCCATTCTTCCCCATCTCTTCTCCCCATACCACATCATCCACTCTTCCATTTCCCTTCATAAAAAATCAACTTAACATAGCATATTATGTTGCGTTAAGACCAGGCACTTGCCTCATGTTTTAGGTGTGAACAAGGTGATCCAGTAGAAGGTAAAGAGCCTCAAAAGCAGGCAAAAGAGTCAGACAGGCCCTGCTCACACCATTAGGAGTTTTACAAGAATACCAAGCTATTCAACTGTAACATATATATGCAGAGAGCCTAGATCACACCCATGCAGGCTCCCTAAGTTGTTGGTTCAGTCTCTGTGAGCTGCTATGAGCCCTGGTTAATTGTTTTTTTTTTTTTTTTTTTTTTTTTTTTTTTTTGGAGTCCTTGTCTCTTTGTCTCCTGCAATGCCTACCCCCACTTGCACATGATTCCTCACAGCTCCATCTAACGCTAAGCTGTGGATCTCTGCATCTGCTCCCATTAATTTCTGAAAGAAGCCTCTCTGATGGTTATGATAGTAGACACTTATCTACAAGAATAGCATAATAACATTATATATCATTTCATTGACTTTTTCCCCGAGTCAGGTTTAATTCTACTCTTGGTAGCTGGGCTATCCAGCCTTTGGTTCCTGGCTCTTAAGGTAGTGTCAGGGGTATGCTCCTAATTATGGTATTGGTCTCAAGCTGGACCTGTCATTGTTTAGCCACACCCACATTGTCTGGGTTCTCTTTTTCACAGCATATCTTGCTGGCAGGACAAATTTTAGACTGAAGGTTTTGTAGCTAGGTTGTGTTGTCATAAGATTTTTGTGAACTCTGTAAAGGTTATCCCAGTATGAGCAAATGCTGATTTCTCTGCCCTCAAATCTTGGTTCAATATGAACACACCATTATAATGCTTATGCCATGAATCTGTCTCATGTTTGTATAAATAATTCTTATCTTTTATTTTCTGCTTTGTCATTACATGTTGATCACCAATAACTGACCAAATGAGAGAATAGGGCAGAAGCTCTGGATGTGTTGTAATAAATGTTTAATCTCCACTTTTCTTTTGAGGAATTTTGTCATTTTCTTCTATGAAAAAAGATACTATCTCAATAAAGATTATTTTCTGTATACCCATTCTGAACGACAATGCATAACTGAAGCTGGAACAGGATTTGTGTAATCACGAGAAAGCAGTGATAAGTTGCTCGTGTGGGAAACATTGTCAGTATGGTAACTTCACTAAGACAAAGATGAGCTGTGTTATGTTTAGAGTTAAATTTTCAAGTACTTTGGAATATAATAAATGTTTACATTTCCAAGTAAATTGATAAATTCAGCATTTAATAATCATGTCTGCTTTTAGCAAATAACAAAATATAATTTAAAAAGATATTTGTAGTCTAAAATATATGACTCAGTATTTTAAAGGTATATATTAGAATTATTAGAATTATATTCTATTGTATTCATAGATTGATGTATAACCCAATTGTCATCAAGTGCTTTTATCCAGGCACTGATTAAAACAGACACAGAGACCTACAGTCAAATATTATGTAGAGTTGGGAGAATCCTGTCAAGGGCATGAGACAAAAACCAACAGGCTCGACAAACCTGGACTTAGGTGCTCACTGATACTTAACCTGCAATTCGAGAGCCTGTACAACCTAGGCCTCCGTACATATACACATTATAGCTGAGCACCTTGCTGTATTTATGGGACTCCTACCTCAAGGAGAGTGATCTGTTTGTAATGCTTTTGCTTGCTATGGGGACCCTTGTCCTTCTATTGGGTTGCTTCGGCCAGGCTTAATATAAGGGGGTTGGGGCTGCCTAACCTTATTGAAAATTGAAAGGCTATGTTTTGTTGGTACTCTTGGGAGGCCTGTCCTATTTTGAGGGCAAACAGGAGTATGAGGAGGAGTGGCTGGAAACAGGTAAGTTGAGAGGGGGATGGTAAAGGTAGGGTGGATGCAAGAAGATAAATTAATAAAAAAGATTAGTTGTAAAATAAAAAAAAACTTTCACAATGAAAAATCAAGTTTTAGTATAGTGAAATCACTACATACTGCAAACACCAGTTTTTTTTTTTTTTTTTTACATAAGAATTGTCCACATACTAGTGAGTATTCAAACACATAAGTTAGAAAATTACAAAATTAAATGGAGGTTTACTTTTTGAGAATGAAGGAAATCTGCAACAAAGGTATTAATACACAGAGAAAGTTTCATTTGTACACAAGCCCAAATATTCTTAATATCCCCTAGAGAATTATGAGGAGAGTTCTTTTTACTACAAGTATTCTTTTTTTATGTTTTTGTCTTGTATTTATTTATTTACTTATGTATTTATTTTTATACACTCAAGATTTTATACCCTGCACCACCACCACCCTGTTCACCCTCCGAATGTTACACATTCCATATCTCCTCCCCACCCCACTGTCACCACTAAGGATGTCTCTACCCCACACCCTACTCAAGAACATCACTAAATTCCCTGGGCCCTCCATTGTCCTGAGGTTTAGGTGAATCTTTTCTGACTAAACACAGACATATACAGTACTCTGCTGTATATCTTTTTTGGGGGGCCTCATATCAGCTGGTGTATATTGTCTGGTTAGTGGTCCAGTGTTTCGGAGATCTCGGAGTCTAGATTAATTGAGACAGCTGGTCCTCCTAGAAGATCGCCCTCTTCCTCAGCTTCTTCCAGCCTTTCCCTAATTCAACCACGGGAGTCAGCAACTTTTGTCCATTGATTGGGTGCAAATATCTGTATCTGATTCTTTCAGCTGCTTGTTGGATCTTCCAGAGTGCAGTCATGATAGGTCCCTTTTTGTGAGCGCTCCATAGCCTCAGTAATAGTGTCAGGCCTTGGGACTTTCCCTTGAGTGGATCCCAATTCGGGTCTGTTGCTGGACCTTCTTTTCCTCAGGCTCCTCTCCATATCCATCCCTGCAGTTCTTTCAGACAAGAGCAATTATGGGTCAGAGTTTTGACTGTGGGATGGCAACCCCCTCCCTCACTTGATACCCTGTCTTCCTGCTGGAGGTGGGCTCTATAAGTTCCCTCTCCCTACTGTCAGATATTTATCTAAGGTCCCTCTCTTTGAGTCCTGAGAGTCTCTCACCTTCCAGGTCTCTGGTGCATTCTGGAGGGTCCTCCCAACCTCCTACCTCCTGAGGTTGCCTGTTTCCATACTTTCTGCTGGTCCTCAGGGCTTCAGTCCTTTTCCCACACCCAATACAGGATTAGGTTCCCCTCTACGCCCACCCCAGTCCAGTTTCCCTCCTAAGTTCCTCCCTCCCTTTTCACTTGTGATTGCTTTCTTCTCCCTTCCAAGTAGGACTGAGGAGTCCTCACTTCGGGCCTTCAGCTTGTTGACCTTTTTCTTAAATAGAATGTTTTACAGTATTTCACTATATACTCTACTTTTTAAATTTGTCTTAGACTCCCAAGTTATTATGTCCTCTCTTTCTGCCTTCCATTTATGATATGATTCTGTTCCTCATGACTGTTGCAATGAAAACATTTCTTTGTTCCATCAAAAGGGAATTTTTTTAATATTTTATACCTTGATCAGTGGTGTGGCTCCCTTGAATCCCAGGACTATTGATTCCATACAAACACTCTTGTTCTCTCTCTACCAATTTGTCTATATTGCTTCTCCCTTACCCAGCCTTCATTCTAAAATGTGAATTATGCAGAAAAGTGTACAACATTGAAACTGCCATCACAATGGTGATGATAAGTTTTTATTATCTTAGTTTCTATATCTCAATGAAATATAAACTTTTCTTTAACATTGTTATTTACTTTGTAATTCATGAATTTTTGTTAAATTTTTATATCATAAATTGAATTCTCAGACTGAAAACCAATGAGTGGATCACTGAAATTTAGTTTAATATAAAAATCATATAACCTTCATGAAATAACAAAAAACATGACAATATTACTTAGAACATATTTGAGAAAAATGGCAGGTATTATGGTATTATGGTTATGGTAAAGTTTACAATAAAGAGTTTTTCTAAATATGTAAGATTTCAAAACTAATTGGCAACGTTGCTTTCTTCCATCATGCCTAAGTCACTCTTCTCAGCATCTAGCTTAATTACTAAAGTTATGTAAAGCTGAAAGTAGATTGTTGTACAACTTCTGTGAGAAAGTTTTACATTTCTCCATGGTTTTCATCAAAGAATGAGAGATTCAGGGTAGAAATTGGAAAAAAAATATTGTAAATGTATCTTGAATTGTTTCATGTGAGAAATGGGGATTAAGCTGTCTTATGCATATAAACAAATTCTTAAAGTAATAAATCTAATTATTTTTGAAAATCCTATTTAGTTTAATAATCTGAAATGAAATCATTTTGATAATTTTCACATACTGTCATTAGATTCCTTCTCTCATAGACAATACAATACTAGAAAGTATTGTTGGCTAAGTCAACTTGAAAAGGTTGGCAATTTTCAGACAATGTGGACAATACAAGGGTAAAAAAAAAAATCCTCTGTACATTGTCTGTTTGTAAAAATTCTACAGAGAGGAAAAAACTGCATTTCTACAGCTTTACTTGTCAACAATGATAAATGCAACTGAGGAGAATAACGTAAGGGCTAAAGAACATTTTCTAAACATAGAAATATTCTCCTAATTTGATTTCACTATCATAGCTTATTCCACATTCAACAAAATTTACTGGATACATAAAAACAATCTGAGATAACTGTGTAATACAAAATAAAATGTCTTACTAATCTACTTCATTTTGTGAATATATACACAGGATGTCTGCAAAGGTATGTTTTTTGTTTTATTTGTGTTGAAAAATGAATTTATACAAACGGTACACTCAGTAAATTGATATCAATCTTTTCACAAAATGCACACAGAAGTATTATTTCCAGTTTGTACATATAATTGATAAGTACTCCTTATGATAATAGAGAATTTAGAGTCTTATTTTCAAACAAAGTGATTTTCTATTAAAGCAGTGGAAGTGGGAGGTTTTGTAAGAAGAAAAAAGAACAATCAAACATGTGTAAGGTCTTCTAAGTCTATTATCAAAGGACATTAGTAATCTATGTCTTTATGTTCATGCTTAGATCAATGAGGCTACACAATGGCAGTTTTAATGAATTCAAGCAGAACACATAATGAAATAGAACATGAGTAAACATAAAAATTATTTTTAGCATTGTTTTCACTGTTAAATTATCTGGTAATGTTATTTTTATTATTGAAGTTCAAAATGCTTAAAGTATGTTTTTAGTATAGTGAATGAGGTTATAATGGTGTCATTTAAGGGAGAACACTCAATAATTAGTTATCTTCAGTACATAACAAGTTAAAACTTCAAGGACTAAACATCACATACTACCAAAAGAATGTTTTCTGACCAATCCTGTGAGAAAGAATAATATAGCGGTATAAATGGTTATATTTGGAAGGTCTTTTGATTCAATAGCATGTCAGTTTAGCAATATCTATATAAGCAAATAAATAATGGTAGTAAATTCAGCAATAGGGTCTATGGCATCCTCAGATAAGGGCTTTTGATTCAGTTCACATTGTAAGACATGAGTTCTCTATTACTCAGCAGACCTGAAATTCACCTTGAAAAATTATTTGTTACCTCCCTAAGGATCATAACACAATTGCACATTTGGGAATATTTTACCTTGGAGGTTATGACTGTAGCTTACAGCATTCATAGCTAGAGAGCCCAACGTTGACAATTTTCCTACATCACCCTAAGAAGTAACTTCAACTTTCATTTCCTCCGAAAATTGCAAATAGTTTTACCTGAGGACCCAGCAATCCCACTTCTAGGCACCCAAAAGGTGCTCTACTATGCCACAAGGACATGTACTCTACTATGCTCATAGCAGCCTATTTGTGGCCTGAAACAGGAAGGAAACCAGATGTCCCTCAACTGAAGAATGGATACAGAAAATGTTGTTCATTTACACAATGTAATACTATTCAGATGATGAAAACAAGGTAATTATGAATTTTGCAGGCAAATGGATCGAGTGAGGAAATCTAGACCTAAAGGAACATGCATGGGGTGTCTTGAATGATATGTGGATATTTGCCATAAAGTACAGGATACCCATGATATACCCCACAGACCCAAAGAAGTTAAACAAAAAGAAAGACCCAAGCAAGGATGCTTGAATCACACATAGTCATAGGAGGCGTAAGTAAAGAGGGAAGTGGGTAGGAGAGGGGACAGGGAAGAGAAAGGAGGTGGGGGTTATGGATGAGATGTGGGGAGAGCCAGGAGAGAGGGCCAGAGAGTCTGGAGAATTAATGGAAATCTGCAGCTACCTGAAAGGAGGCGTTGGACAGGGATAGAATCTCGAGGAAGTCCAAGAGACCTGGGATGGGAGAGGATCCCAAGAATCAATGCTGGTGATTTTAGTCTAGATGCCAAACAGTGGGATCACAGAACCTGAAAAGTTCCTGTAGCCAGGTAGCACCCCTAGAGGAGGGATAAGGACACACACCCATCCACAAAACTTTTGACCCAAAATTTGTCCTGTCTAAAAGAAATGTAGGGACAAAGATGTAGTAGAGACTGAAAAAATATCCAATCAATAACCAACCCAATTGAGACCCATCCCCTGGGCACACACCTATCCCTCACACTATTAATTTTATTGTTATGCTTGTGGATAGGAGCCTAGCATAACTGTGCTCTGAAATGCTCTACCCAGCAGCTGACTGAAACAGATACAGATACCCAGAGCCAAACATTGGATTGAGGTCCAGACTCTCATAAGGTCCTGAAGGGGATAGGAACTCCACATGAAGAACACAGGAAGGACAAACTGTACCATTGCAAGCTCTCAGAGACAGAATCACCAAACAAGGAGTATACATGGCGCTGGATGGAGGCACCTCCCCAAACCCCCTGACACATATGTAGCAGAAATGCAGCTCTGTCTCCATATGTGTTGCCCAAGAACTGATGCAGGATCCTAAAGCTGGAACCTGACTGTAGAATTCATCCCCAAAAGGGCTGTCTTGGCTAGCCTCAGGAAGAGAGGATGTGCCTAAGCCTGCAGAAATACAATACCCCAAAGTTGGAGGATACCAAGGGGAGAGCCCCACTCTAGCAGAGGAGGAGGGGAGGAGAGTGAGGGGAGGGACTTTATAAAGGGGGGAAAGGAAGGAGGAAGAATTTTAATTAATTAATTAGCTAAATAATTAATTAATTAAAATTCTAGATTGTTTAATACTGGGATTCTTTTAACTCATTATTGAGCACCCACCACATAAAAAATGTAACCATTTATTAGTTACTTTTCCTGTCATTTTGTTTCAAGTTCAGAGGGTTGCAGTTCATCAAGTAGAAAATGAAGGGTGACAGTACCATGAGGTAGGGGGTCTTCCTGTGGTGAGGAACATTGAACAACAACAACAACAACAACAACAACAAAGGAGCTATTATGATTCTCAGGACTTAATCCTAGTAACTAGTAGTATTATATGTATCTGTCAGATTCAAGTTTCTTAAATGTTAATCAACTCTAAATGAGCTTCATGGCCCACATGAGCTTCAAGTGCTTACACATGAGTGTATGGCATGCATTTCCCATTCAAATAGTTTTTAAAAAAATGAGAATAGATTCTTCTCTTATATAATACTTCCTAACCACAGTTTCTTCTCCATCCACTCCTTTCAGCTACCTGCCACCTACCCTTTCCCCTATATCCACTCCCCCTCCATTCCCTTTTCAGAAAAGAACAGTTTTCTAAGAGACTACAGTCAAACAGAATGACACAAGCTACAGTAAGAAAAGGCAAGACAACCCAGCAGGAGGAAGAATATGAAGCATGGTCATGAAGATTCAGTTATACCACTCCCACACTTATAAGTCCCACAAAAAACATAAAGCTAAAGGAAAATCAAAAGTCACTCTCCTGACAACAATCCAGCACAATTATGAGATGCAAGGTCACATGTTAACATAGGAAGCAACAAAATGTGTGAACAATTCTTGGAAAAATACTGGGGCACACTCATGTGCATCTCTGAGAATCTAATGAAGTAAGTATAGCAATGACTTTTATGCACACATGGAAACGTTACAGTGAAAAGTAGTATTTTATAAAATAATTGTGCATGAATAATTATAATTAAATATAAAACCACAATTCATTGAATATTAGGAACTACATGGATATTTTGTCCTGTAACACATTGTATCAATAATATCTTTTCCCTCAACATGTTATTCATTTGACTTTACTGAGGTAAGGACTCCAGATATAGATTAGATATAGATATAGATATAGATATATATCTTTATTTATGTTTACATGTATGTGTAGCAAATTGATAATGATTTAACTACCTTCACATTAGAAGAAATTAATTGTGTGAAAACACCCATACTAGAGTACACAACACATTAGGATGTAAGTATATTAAAAATTCAGGAGAAATGAAAAGTATGAGTTTAGTTCTGCATTACCACGAGTATGTGAATTTGTTTATGAGCATTTTCTAAACTCTTTACTCTGGTTGATTAAGATTTCTTAGTACTAATCAGAACCTAAGGCATAAGCCTGGCTTGATGGTAGTTGTTTGAAATTAACTTTAAAGGGAATATAGATTTATGAACAAACCTCACATTTGGAAAGATCAGAAGAGACAAGATCAGTAGGAGTTGTAGGTGAGATTGTACACTTGAGAGTCGAGCATCTCATCAGTGAGACTTCAGAAAGCTAGGCTTCTTGAAAACATGAAGAGTTTTTAGGACTACAAGGTTTTGTCAAGAATATCACTTGGAGCTAATGGATTCCTGCAGTAAAGGATTCTGCTTTGTAGTTTAGAAGTTTGTTTGTTTGTTTTTCATTAAGGATAATTAAATGCACCCACATAACATTTCTTTTAATAAAAAATAAATTAAAAACTCCTAAAAGATCAAGTTAAGTATTTCACTTTAAAAGTCTGTACCTGCTAGATTTATGATAGGCTATTATTACTTCATGTATTTATGACTTGTAAATGTCAACTATCTTAAATTTTTAAAATATCTTAGTTACTGTATTTGTTTCTATAAAAATATGAACAAATAAAACAGTATTGCTCACTCTCCATAAATTAAATTTGTAACAATATTTTATATGTGCATATATACTCTTTTCATCGATAAAAGTAAGCTCAAAATTTCAAACTACTTGTAAGTTACTATTACTATTATTACTAATTTTAAAAATGCATAGTTGTTAGCTAGAACTCCTTATATCTCACTAGATTCAACACTTGGTTGAAAAGTAGGCCTTACTGCTAATTCAACAGTAGAATGTAAAACCTGTGTAGAATACATTTTGATATTAAGATCAGTGATAACCAGTAATGAATAGTTTTAACTGTACTCCATTCTCTTCTCTGTGGAAGACAATTTAAAAAGCATTTCATCTCTTAGAAGAGTATAGAGTGTAAAGCACTATGTGTGGGAACTATCCATTTTTTATGTGGCCTAGGAAGATCCAGCATACATTTTCCTTATTTTTACCATCTGTGACTTTATTTTATACTGACATAAACAGTTTAGAAAACTTGTGATGAGCTATTAAATATAGAATTAATTGTCACTCTTATAGCTAACACAACTAAAAATAGCTCTTAATGGCTTCATTTATGGGTCATCTAGTTAAATGTTTGCAATGCCAGGACAATATCCTAAATTCTGTACCTATGTGAAAAAAACAAAAAACAAACAAACAAACAAACAAACAAACTGGGAATCTCATGCAACTGAAGTCCCTGTTCTGACAAGGAAAAGACAGTAGAATCCCTGTTTACCTACTACCTAGGTAATCTATAGAACTTATCAAGTTCTAGATTCAGAAAAGTACCCTGTCTTCAAATCAAGGATGAGTGTAATTAAAGAAGGCATCTGATAACGATAATTAGCCTCTACAAAAACGTGCAACCTAACATACATTTATATACATGTGCACACACAAAAGCAAAGAATATAGCTTTTAGTATCATAATAATTTATTCCATTCTCATATCAATGCATTTGTCATATTGTTTAACCCTACTACTTTACACATAGTTGAGGTTAAGAATGGTTAAATTATTGTCCAATAGCAGAAGTGTATCTATAATGCAATTGTGTGAAATATGTTTAAGGGTTTGAAAAGTGTTTAGAATTGATTTGGGATTGTCTAGGTTACAGTTTATTTATTTATAAATGTTTGCAAATTCAATTTTTATAGATTAGTTCAAAAAATCTCTAAGTGATAAACCCTGATTGCTATGTAAAAATGACTGGGCACAAATTTTAAACCTAGTAGACAATTGAATCAATTGAACTCTCAAATATTAATTAATGCATATACTAAATTGTTCTTCTTTCCCAAACAAGCAACCTCCTCCATTCTGTTTTCTTTTTGTTTCCCTGCTTTCATAAGTAGGATTGTGGTGCAAATAGAAAATTTTATACTAATATTCAGATAAAGATAATAAATCTCACAAGAGAACTTTAATTTTCTCTTTTACAGTTTCAGCATGATTTTCCCATATGATAATAAGTACATAATACTAAGACTGTCATGAATTTCTGTAGAACTGTGCCTCAAACTAGTATGAATTATGTCCTAACTAAGCAATATAAAAACACTGCTTTTTTCTCTTAATGATATATATTTGGTGGATCCTACTTGCTATTTTATACTCAGTTTATAAGGCATAAAAGAAGCTAGCTTCAATCAAAAGTGCTATTGAAGGAAGAGTAATAAAGTGATTTAATGGCTAAGGATATTCGCAGCCAGGCAAGAAGACTTAGAATGGATCCTTTGACTGACTCCTGTACCTTGTCCTCTAACCCTTGCATCCATGCTGTAGTGAACACACGCACACACAAGTAAGAAATGAATGTAACATGTTTTAAAAAAAATGCTATTGAAATATAGGATTCTGGTAGGATCTTGCAGGGATTCTAACTTGTAATGTTAATATTTTAGTAATAAACTTGAGCATTGGGCATACAAAAATATCATTAGAGGGATGCAAGTAAAATGGGTGTTCAATTATAAGCCTCAGCGGCTTAAATACACAGCAAGGCCTTCTGGGACTGGAACCAATTCAATATGCTCAGTAAAAGGCTTTCCAAAAGGACACTCATTTCTTTTTCTTTTTCTCTCCCTGGGTCAAGTCTTGATTTATTATGTAACTCAGGGGATATACGGAACTCATCATATGATTTATGATGGAAAAATATTACAATGTTAAATCAGACATTGGTACAATACATCAATACATTTATACATAAACTTACACAGGTCCTGCAGTAATGAATTGTGTTTACATATGTAACTTTATTCACTCTGAACCTCACCTAAGACCCACTGCTCAGGGATCATAACGAGCCAGTCATATAGAAACTGAATATTCTTTTAATATATGGCTGAATTTCAGAATTTGGAAACATTTCCCAGCTTATTGTTGGTGTGAAATTGTGTGT
The DNA here is from genome assembly GCF_008632895.1 of Mastomys coucha. Classification (NCBI taxonomy): domain Eukaryota; kingdom Metazoa; phylum Chordata; class Mammalia; order Rodentia; family Muridae; genus Mastomys; species Mastomys coucha. The sequence goes on from NW_022196915.1 coordinate 75,333,144, forward strand.
TTTACTTAATCAGTAGTTTGATAGAGGAATTCAAGCAAATAACAATAAAGAGTGATGATTAGAGAGTTGAAGCTAATAATAAAAAAATAAAATAGTTAGAAACTGACAAAAGCACAATACTTGTAGATTGGTAAACAATTAAGTGCTCTTATGTCCTTGGTTGCTACTGAGAAAAAAACAATAGGTCTGCTATTCGTGCTGAAACAGGTAAGTAGAATTCATTGCCTGTAGATTGATTTAAATTCAATGTTGTGTTAAAAAATTAAAATTCTCAAAAAAGAAAATAATCTAACCCAAAAAACAATTGTTCAATGTTCTATAATTAGATCTATTTTTGACTACTTTTACATACCTTGTGCATATTCATTTAATTTGACAAAAATATTTAGTGCATTGAAATATGTTTGAAAACCCTTTTTTTGTCTAATATTTTCAGAAATAATCCATCTTTTGCATTACTCCCAGGAAGAAGTGAGAACATGTCATGTTAAGGTTCACTTTTCTATATGTGAGAGAAAAGCTATAGTGACTAGTATGTATTTTCCAATGGTCCCAAGTACACGTATGAATTTCTTCTGATAAAAAGGTGAGATTTCTTTAATAGCTAATGAATCTACCATGAAGAAGATTTTTTTCTGAGAAAAAATAAAGTGTTTCATACCTAGTATTTTTCATTAACACATATAAATAACAGCAGAGAAGAGAATTTGATGATCAGCATTTAGATTCCTGTACAGGTAGAAAAATCGAGGGTAAAGAATTATCCATAGTGCCTAAGCTCAAAATCGACCTGATAGTCAGAGGTTTGCCTGACTCCAGAGGAGATGAATGAACTTCACAGTTTAAGATAATTTCAGAGGCTCTGAGAGTACCTGACGAACACAGATGTAGAGGCTCTCAGCCATCCATTGAACTGAGTTAGAGAAAGGACCAAAGGAGCTGAAGGGTTTGCAGCCCCTTAGGATGAACAACAATATGAACTAACTAATACCCTCAGAGATCCCAGGGACTAAACCACCAACCAAGGACTATACATGGTGGGACTGATTGCTCTGGCAGCATGTGTATAGTAGAGGATTGCAAAGTGGAACATCAATGGGAGAAGAGGCTCTTGGCCCTGTGAAGGTTCTTTGCCCCAGTGTAGGAGAATGCCAGGGCCAATGAGTGGGGTAGGGTGGGGTGGCAAGCATGGGGAGGGGGGAGGCAACAGGGGTTTGTTCTTGTTGGTTTTTTTTTTATCTTTTTTTTTTTTTGGAGGGGAAACTGCGAAAGGAGAAATCATATGACATGTAAATAAAGAAAATAAAAAAATAATTAAAAGACTCAAAAACAAAAACAAAAAAAGATACTTCCACCATCATATGTTCTTAAAGTCGAGTGTGTCTCTTTTTGTACAAACACAGAAAACAGAAGCCATGAATTTCAGGAAAGCAGACAAGGTTATGGTGAACAGTTGCAGGGAAAAAAAGTAAAAAAAAGAAATTAATTATATTATGCTCTCAAGCATAAAGAAATTTAAGAGAATAAAAACATAAAACAAAAATATGAAGATGTGAGTATAATGAATTTTATGGTCTCCATTTGTAATATCTAAAATCTATAGAAATGAGAATAACTAGTTTTATCATTACAGGAAGTTCAACTTATTATCTATGAGAAAGACACTGATGCATAACTGTGATTGCATGAAGACTGTCTCACACAACAACCAATACTGAACTTTCCCTCACTCCTTATTTCTCGTAATATATGTATAAATGTAGTTTCATATATATGATATGTCTAACCATATCAATCTATTTCACTTTAAAATTTATTGCATTGGATTATGAAATAATATCCAAATATCTCGTTTCAGAGACTTGTTTGCTGAGACTTTCATATACTGACACATGCTAATTCTAAAGAAGTATTTCACAGACGATTGAAAAAACATTCCATAAACTAGACTTCAAACAATTATTTGATTCAGGTACTCTAGTTTAAAACAAACTCAAAATTGAGGCTGGCAAAACAGAGTCCACAGTAAAGATGCTTAGCCTTTTCACCTAAGTCAGATCACTTGGATCCACAAAGTAGAGAGAACAATCTCTTCAAAAATGTACTCTACACTGCATGTGTTTTCCTTAGTATGTGTACACCCTTTTACATACAAATAAATGCATGAGTAAATACATTAATAAATACATGTAATTTTATTAAAATGACATTAACTATATGATTGATGTATACTAGGCTATGGTTTAAATAATGGATTTTAAAAAAATAACCACAGGGTTTTAATTTCACTTTGTCACACCATCATGGGGTGAATGTTTCATTTTCTTCTTAATTCAATACCAGCAGTAGTTCCCAATTCTTATACTCTCTAAAAAGAAGAATTAAGGTGAAATACATTAGAGTAACCAGCAAAAAGATTAATTAGACAAACCAAGGAAACAGTAATAAACTATTTTTATTATTTAACTTTTATCATTCTTAAAGAAGGTCAGACATGTATGTAGTATGTTTGTATCCAAATCACTTCCTATACCAATTATTCAAATTCTCCTTTTAGCATCCTGCCACCCACACAAATACACAACCCCCTTTTCTCTTTTTTCTCTGAACTTTATGAGCTCTCTATTTAAACTCACCATGGTTGACAAGTGTTTTGTGTGTGTTACAAGACATGACCTTCCACACATTCGCATACTGAAACAAATTTTAGAAGAAATGTGGTTGAGTTGAACATTAATACCTCAGCATTAGCAGGCATGGGATTTACTCTTTTCTATTTAATCACTCTTCTCTTAAGCTTCACTAAGACTAGGCTCTTCCAAGAATGGGCATTCTTTTCTTGAAACCATGTTTTGTTGTTGTTGTTTGGTTGTTTGTTTGTTTGTTTGTTTTAAAAGTAGATTCTACTCTCAGTATATCCTGACCACAGTCTCCCTCCCTGCACCCTCTTTCCTTCTCATCTCCCCCAGTGTTTTCTCTCCCCCAGATCCATTTTCCCTATTTACCTTCATAAAAGAGTGGGTCTCCAAGAGACAAGCCAAGAGGACAAAACAAGACATAACAGGACAAGGCAAAACAGTCATACCCTGGGTGGAGAAGATAACCTAATAGGAGGGAAAATGTTCAAAGTGCAAGCAAAGAGATACACTTGTTCCCACTGCTAGCTGTTCCACAAAAACACTAATCTAAACTCCATAACTTATACACCAAGTACCTGGTAGAGACTCATGCAGACTCAATGCTTGTGGCTATCAATTTCTGTGAGTCCACATGAACTCTACTGAGTTGATTCAGTGAGCCATGAAGTCATTCCTTCCCTCTGTCTCTTACAATCTTTCTGCTCCCTCTTATTCAAGGTTCCTGAAATTCCTAAGGGAGAGTACCTGATAAAAACCTTCAATGTATTCTCTGACTCTGGGTTGCTGCTTTCAATCCAATCAACTGAATTAATTGAATTATATATATATTCAATTAATATATATATGTTCATATATATATATGAAATTTTCAGGAGTATTGGCATTAAATCATCTTTGAATATCCTTTTGAATTCTCTACTTAAACTGTACCACATGGAAATTTTTTTTCTTGGGAAATTGTTTACAATGTAATTATTTGAATTCGCTTAGAGTGCCTTGAAATTTTCCCCTTTTCATTTTTGTCTTTACTAATTTTGATATTCTCTCACCATCTTAGCATTGATTTTCTCAAAGAGCAAACTTTTGTTCTATTCTACTTTGTGTGGTTCTCTTTCTTTCTATTTTATTAATTTCAGCATTCACTTTGATTATTTCTTTCCATGTACTCCTCTTATGTATGTTTATTTCCATTTATTATAGAACTTTTTTTATTTTGAAAGTTTATTGATTTTTTGGATGTACATATTCACAATGTAGTACATATTGATAGAGTTTTTTGTCATATTCTTTAAAATTTATAAAATATTATAACAATAAAAATGAGTATTATAAAAGTTGTTTGATATAAAACAACAATCAATTTAACAGTCTTATGTAGATGCTCATCTATAGCAATAGGGAAAATACATTTTTCTCAATATAAATTTTAAATAACTCCAAACATATTAACTAAAACAATACATCACTACTAGTATTTTCTTAAATGAACATAAATATATAAAGTCTTTTTGTTTGGTTTGTATTTAGTAGAGTTTAAAATCGTGTCTCTTACTGTGGTACAAGCCCAAAATAAGAACAATTTTTAGATATTGGGTTTCATTATAATAAGGCTGTATTTCAATGACTCTCACATCACCACAGGATTTTACCTCCATCGTAGCTAAGCTGAGAGTTGATAGTTCTGCTGCACCAAGAAATGAATTGTAGGCTCGATTTTTGGATACAGACTTCCTGCTATGGTCAAAGCTATTTGACTTGAGTGAGTGACTTCATTCTCAGCCCACAGAGAACAGGTTACATTCATTTAAGAAATGTTGTAGGTATTAAGCTGGTCTACCCATAAAGTCATTCACCAACTGTTTCAATGAACAATGATTCTGCTTGGAGGGTGGCACAGACATTAGGTGAGGGTAAGAATTTGGTTCATTAGCTGTGATAGTTTGGAAAAGTATTCATCTCAGAGAAAGAGTAACTTATAAAGTCCTCTTATACAAACTTGATACAACAGTTACAAATGCCAAGCAAAGCATTCAGTCTCACTTTGTTGTTCTCTTACAAGCCACCTCCCAAGTTATTTGTTTATGTTTCTCTTCAGTATATAAATACTCTTGAAATATATAATCTGTTCTTTTTTTTTTCATTGTAATAAGGCTGTATTTCAATGACCCTCACATCACCAAGGATTTTACCTCCATCGTAGGTAAGCTGAGAGTTGATGGTTGTGCTGCACCAAGAAATGAATTGTAGGCTTGATTTTTGGATTCAGACTTCCTGCTATGGTCAAAGCTATTTGACTTGAGTGAGTGACTTCATTCTCAGCCCACAGAGAACAGGTTACATCCGTTTAAGAAATGGTGTAGGTATTAAGATGGTCTATCCATAAAGTCATTCACCAACTGTTTCAATGAACAATGATTCTGCTTGGAAGGTGGCACAGACATTACATGAGGGTGAGAATTTGATTCATTAGCTGTGATAATTTGGAAAAGTATTCATCTCAGAGAAAGAGTAACTTATAAAG
>NW_022196915.1:75340412-75378269 GCF_008632895.1 Mastomys coucha
TGTGGGACTGGCTGCAGAGCTTGTGCCCAAGGTCTGCTCAGAACACTAACCCAGACAGACCGGAAAGATTGGGAGTCACTAGGCTGGTGGAGTTTCTAAGTGCCTGGTTCCACTGGTCCCAGTTACTCCCAGTGTTGGGACAGATGTTGGTTCCTGCTCACTTCTGATCCTGGGTGTGTCAGAGCACCTGGGAGTGGAGCTTCCTCTGGGTGTTGTGGGACTGGCTGTGGAGCATGCACCCAAGGTCTGCTCTGGACCCCAGCCCAGACAGACAGGAAGGAACCCAAGTCACTAGGCTGGCAGAGTTCCTGTGTGCTTGGTCCCACTGGTCCCAGTTACTTGCAGTGTTGGGACAGATGTTGGTTCCTGCTTACCTCTGATCCTGGGTTTGTCAGAGCACCTGGGAGTGGAGCTTCCTCTGGGTGTTGTGGGACTGGCTGCAGAGCTTGTGCCCTAGGTCTGCTCTCTGATCCTGGGTATGTCAGCAAGGCTAGGAGTGGAGCTAAGAGAGACCTTGAGAATTGTGGTCCGCAGGAGGCATGCACAAAGGGGAGGAATGCTGTACCTGATGCTCTGTTGCAGAGCCAGAGATGGAAGATTGTGATTGAGGGAATAAAGAGAGAGTAGAAGGTTTGATTACATGATTTTCTGGCAGGCATAGCCTATGGTGGATCAGGGGTGTCCATTGGAGTTGAGGGCTGATTCACAGTAATGGGGAGGGAGAAGCTAGGAAGGGGTAGGCTGAGAGATCCATAGGAGGTTGGTATTGGTAGGTTTTTTTTTTTTCTGCACTAAGGGTGACCCTGAAGATTGGGTCTGGGGAGCCAGGGAGTGAGTTGAAACTATATTTTACCCAAAATTAAGTATTATTAATAAATATGTAAGATTTAAGATGATGTCTAGACAACCACTTTTTAAAAAGTATTAGCTGTTTTGTTTTATCATAATGAAGGCTTACTTGTATTAACAAATCCTAGCATAAATTGTCCAAAGTAAAGCAAACTCAGTAGTGTTCATTTTAGACTTTTTGGATCATATCATTTCTATTTGTTTTGCCTTTTTTCAGTTTTGTATGATTTTCTGGTTTTTGCTTGAATTTCATTATGGTTTCTGATTTTGTGCTTTAATGGGTTTTAATGTTTGTTTCTTGTTTTACTTAATTTCTTTGGTGAGGGGGTAGCTGGTTTTAATCTTGTTGGTTGTTGTGGTGGTGGTTGCTGCTCTTAGTGTGTTATGCCTGTTTGTTTACTGGTGGTAAAAAAGTTCATTTAGTCAAGATGGTGAGGAGGTGGGTAGGAGTCAGTAGGAGTTGGAGGAGTAGAAATAATGATCAGAACATATTTTAGTAAACTAAATCAATAAAAAAAAATTGTGTCTAGAGTTTTGAGAAATACTAAATTAGAAAAGTTCCCTAGGGAAAAGTGCAAGTTATCTCTTTATGTGCTCATTCTTCTTTAAGGAATTGACTAAAGCTGTTTTGGTCTAACTTATTAAAAATAGTTCACTACAACTGCTTCATTATTCTGGAAAATCCTCAGATAGAGTGATCGTTCTCACTATCTTTATATCTTGAACAGCAGTCTTACCTACATTAGTTTTATATCTTGTTTCTCTGACCTGAGAAGTCCCGCCTATTATTTGTTATGAATGATGTCTTGGTTAGTCCTTCTTCAAGCTAATCTCCTGCCTGTCATCAAGGTTTCATCTGAGGAGAATAAACATTTGTTTTTATCTCTATGAAAAGCCATGTGAGACAGTTAAAAGAGGATAAATAAAAATCCATATTAGAGAGGAAGACAGAGGATGAGGTAAGTATAGTTAAGAATGTCTCACACTGCTACATGAAACATGATTAAGAAAGGGAAAGTTAAAATGACAAACTGATGACTCTAAGAGGAGAACCCAAATAAAAACTCCCCCAAACCAGGAGAAATAGCAGTAAATGGCTATGACTCTCATCACTGTGCCCATGCAATGAGGAGTTCTAGAAAGGAAAATGTATATAATTAGTCTTTAGGGTTTGATCAGAAGTTCAAATTACTTCCTATCTTGTTTGTTTCTATTAAATTCCTGAGCAAACATGAGGAATTTATTAAAATCCCTACTCTCACAACAAAATAATTCCCTATAACCTGCACATAATTTTCTCGCAGCTGTTTTCTACGACATTAATACTTAAGTAATAGTCACTTCTATTTTGTATCCTTGCCTAAGTCAAATTCCTTCAGTTACATCAGAGTGTCTCAACTATCTCTCCTGGAAGAGGACTGACTCAAATTAATAGAGACACAGAAAGTTACTACATTTTCAAGAAAAATTTCATCCTTTCCTCTCCCTTAGAAAATTGTCTTAATCCTCTTAGGGTTAAAACAGGTCTATTGCAAACCCACTTATCTTCAATTTTTAAGGTTAGCTTGAACTATATGAGAGTGCTTCTCTGAAGGATAAAAGAAGTGTGTTATAAAGTTTGAGTAGCTCAGCAAATATCATTAACTTTTTCTCAAGAGTTGGTTTTATTACTTTAGTTTTATTATTTTGAAGATTACTTAGAATGAAAACTATTTGCATTTTCTCTTACTGTCACTCCCCTCCTCCATTCTCTCTGTGTGAGACTAGATTTAGCTCAAACACAGAATATAATTGTCGCCTGTCAAATGGTGTTTCTTTTCTAAGTTACAACAGATGAACCTTGATATGCTACTATTGTCAGATAATATCTTTTCTATATTCCTCATTTCTGTAACCAACATAATTCTAGGAAATGATGCTTATATTCTATTTCTAATTCTTCTATTAATCACTAATGGTTTTCCTTTTTTAAAAAATTTCTTTCATGAAGATTATATTATAAAACATAGAGGTATTAAACTCTATTATATTTAATTATAATACTTATTGCAGTATTGAGACCTGTTCCATCTTAACAATAGGGGTCTGTAATTTCCAAAGAAGCCTTATGTCTTAGTACTTGTTTCTCTATATACTTGTTATCACAAACTATTTGGAATAAATATTGCAATTGTTATTAGGTCTAGTATCTATATAGGCAAACTTGGGATAATAGTGTGTAATCATGAAGGCATAATTGGTAAATGAATCAATAAGTTAATGTGACCCATACATAGTCTGAACTTTCTTCAATAACTATTACATACTATCAGTGTTAGCTTATAATTTCACCATTTTGAAGTTATTATATGATAGCCCTTTGCAGTTCAAAGTGCAAAATAGAGCTTATGCATCATTTTTAGGTAATTTGCCAGCCTGTAATGTATCTTCAATATTTTCAAGTTGAACAAAGCTTTACAAATTAGGAATTTCATCTCTATTAGTTTATGTATTTGTGCACTGTACTGGGTTCTTTGTTGAATGGTGGGTGTCAAATAAACAGTATCAAGAACAGAAAAGAATGAGAAGTCTTCAAACATATTTGATCATAAAACTGATATAGCCACAAAAACCTGAAAATTTATATTATTGACTTAAATCTCTCATTAATTTGTTTTAAATTTATATTTATTTTATGTAAATAAGCATTTTCTATTTTCTTATAAATACAAATTCCCATGTCTTAAATTGCTGCATGATAATATTTTCTTAATTCATCATTTTCTAATTTCAGATAAAAAAAACTTCAGATACTTTAGCTGGTTTAGAAGCTATGCTGTGTTAAATTCTGTACCTATATGTATAAATTGTCCAGCACCATATAAGCTCATACTGCTAAGGCTGGAGGATTATATCAGCAGTTAAGAACATGTCCTACTCTAGAGGGTCTATGTTTGATGCATTTTACCATAGCTGATAACTCACAAGAGCACATTATTTAATGTCCATGAACATTAAATTCCTCTGGCTCTACAGGTACATTTTAATTATAAGGGGTATTTGCATACCCCTTATAATTAAAACAAAATGAGAATTTGGAAAAATACTTCTATAGGAGATTTTATGCCTTGTACTACAAGGTATAATTTGGATAAACGGGTAGAAAGATGATGGCTTGATTGTAATATGTAAATTTTAACCTAAATTTTGGTGTACATTACATTTTGATGTTAAATGACCCTATGCTTCATGGACTTTTAGGGTGACACTGTTTTAGTAAATTATAACACATTTGGGACTTGGTCATAGCCATCAATTTCCTGAATGGTCAAGACATGGGGAAGTCCAGCCTCACACTCTCTCCTATGCATGATATTCCCTATATGCCATGTCTGTGTTACCTTGAGTTCCTATATTCCCTGAAACTATAAGCAAAAATATTGTATCTTTTAAGAAATTTGTGTCATGTATTTTCTTAAACTTTTACATAAAAATATTTTGTACACAGTGTTAAGTTTCAAAATAGTGAACAAATTAAAGATAGACTCTACCATCATGCATATGAAATATAAACATAAAAAATCTAACTAAAGAGGAAAGAGAATAATAGAGTTAAATAACCCAGACACTTTTGTGGATGCCAGCAAGTGCTCGCTAACAGGAGCCTGATATAGCTGTCTGCAGAGAGGCTCTGCTAGTGCCCAACTAATACAGAAGTAGAGGCTCACAGCCATCCATTGGTCTGAGCACAGAGTCCCCAATGAAGGAGGTGGAGAAAGGACCAAAGAAGCTGAAAGGGTTTCAGTTCCATAGGAGGAACAACAATATTAGCTAACCAGTACCCCCAGATCTCCCAGTGACTGAAACTCCAACCAAAGAGTACACATGGAGGAACTAATGGCTCCAGCTGTCTATGTAGCAGAGGATGCTGTAGTCAGTCATCAATGGGAGGAGAGGCCCTTGGTTCTGTGAAGGTTCTATGCCCCAGTGTAGGGGAATGCCAGGTCCAGGAGGAGGGAGAGGGTGGGTTGCTGAGCAGGGTGAGAGGGGAGGGAATAGGGTTTCTTTTCAGAGGGGAAAGCAGAAAAAGGGATATCATTTGAAATATAAATAAAGAAAATATCTAAAAACAGAAAAAAAAAGAGAGAGAAGGTGGGACTTCTGAGAGGAGAAATAAGAATTCTAGGATAGAGCCAGGGATGGGGAGTTCAAACTGGGAGATGTGAGGAGACAGACACGTGTACCTGAGCACAGGTAGCCAGCCATATGCAGATTAAAATAAATGGTTTGTCTTAGGCTATGATTCTAGTCAGTGAAGAGCCTAGGTAGATGGTCAAGATATTTGTAAATATATTTTGAATCTGAGTCTTACTTCTGGGAGCATGAGGTTGAGAGGTGGAATTAGGCATAACTTCAACACCAAGGTGTAGCAATCAGACAATGAATTGCATAGCGACCACCACTAACCAGGTACTCAGAGTCTGGAAATTCTACTGATCTGATAAGTCAGTCTGATTCACTTTATAAAGTGCTATTTGAATATCTGACTCATTCCTTCACTTAGGAGACATTAACTCCCTGCTGCATGCTAGGTGCCCACTGCCGCACTGGGAATTCAAAGTGACTTGGCAGGCACTCTGTGATAAGGTTGTACAAGGAGAGATACCTCAAATGAAGCTCTTTACAAGGTTGGCCCAGAGTGGAGGGAGGTTCAAAGTACAGCAGGATCCCTGGCTAAGGTGACAAGAACATTCAAAATGCTGAGATTTCACATCTTAAATTCTAACACTTCTCTCCATTTACAAATTTTTTATATATTAGATCTTGTGTGTTCTTGAACTGACTTGGCTGGTCTCAACCATGACCTCATTTCTGAGCCCTTGTGATTGCTCCAGTAGAATGAACACCTCTCCCCCTTCTCACTTTCATGTATAGGCTACTGTAACATCGGTCTAACATTTAGTATGTGCCTATCTTTCTGTATGATACTAAAGGGCTTGCTTAAGAATAAGCTCTCTGACCTACATTTTCTGCTCCCACAAGAAAAGCAGCACCCCAGGATCATAAAGCACTCACAGTTGATATGCAAATGTTCCTTGTTTATGACAGCTTGGCTTATACCTTTCTGACTCTACCATGGTGTGACAATGATCTTAGGGTTTTAAATTGGGATTTTTTTTCTGCATTGGTATACAGCATTTCCTCGTGTTGCTGGACACTAGCAAACCTCAGCTGCCAGGAGATCATACGCCCAAGTCAACAACCAGTACCATTCAGTGTTTGAGCAATTCTTCAGTATATTATATGAAATAATCAATGTTTTCTTACAAAATATGCTTGTGTTAGAGATGCTTGTTCAAGTATAGCCTAATGAATTGTGAGAATGTATGAGAGAGAGTATAATTCCTAGACTCTAGGATATGCCCTGATATCCTATTTGGTATTAAGAGTATTAAATGCATTTTCTTCTTAAGAATATTTTCCATTTAGAATGGGCTTATCAGGATATAACTCCATGTTAAGTAAAACAAGAACAAAACAGAACAAAGTTTTTAAAATATGCCTGAATATTTACTGGGTTGAGATGGTGAGTTTCTCAAGTTTAAAACAGAATATTGGCTTATGAGACTCAGAGGTTCAAAGTCAATGTTTTCTCTAATTAAATTTTATATACAGTCCAAGAAGAGGAAAGAAAGCATAAAATAAAAAAAGTTACTTTTGCTTGTTAATATTATGTTACATTCCCTCTTCACTTCAGCCATCGGACTTCTGGCAGCCTCTGCTTGGGGGCTAACACCTGGGAGCTAAGACAGATGCTCTCTGTTGACTTTGTCTCCGAAGAAGCCGCCTGAGCACCCACCTCCTGAGCCAGCCAGCCACCTGAAGATCCTCTGAACCTGAACTTTCTTTGTAGTGTAATCTAGAGACTTGTTTGCAGTTTCTCCTGTGACTATAAAAACCCTGGTTTATTCTCAGTAAAGTGGAGCCTTGATTGGGACGCAACTTGGCTTTGTGTTTTCTCTTTGCATTTCAAACCCTTTATTTCAGGTCCTTTATTCCCTCCTGGCTGAGGTGAACCCCATTCCTGAAACTGTGGGCAGTTTCAATATTAATTACTTTTAAATTATTTTTAGTTATTTGACTGTGTTATTAACTTATGCCAAATGTCTAGGATAGTTTCAAGGGTAGAAAAAATGTTCATTCTATATGTATAATACATACTATTTACAGAAATAATGAATTATACATAAGTGACATCTATCATAAGCAGTGAAAATTTCATATGTAATATGGAAAAGCATATTTTAGAAGATACAAGGAACAATTGTGCAGCAAAATGCTTGATAGCATGGCCAATTGTTCCTGATTGAGACTTATGCAAAGTGAAGTAAATCTTAATGACAATCTTGGAATATTAAATGAAAACCTGAGGCAACGTGCCAGAAACTGTGATCATTAGCAATCCATTAAATGTCAAGCACTTCATAAAAATAACATTACACTGACTACTGACTCAGCAAGTTTTACTTAAGTATTTAGGAATATACACATAAATACATGTGTGTATATATGTGTGTAACAACAATCAATAAAATATGATGCTATTAATATGCAAGAGTTCAAGGAAGTATACATGGAATGTTTTTAGGAAGGAATGGAGACACAAGGATGATATAAATATAATATCAACATGTAGAAAAATACTTTTTAAATCATTAATAGTTCTGGACATTCAAAATTTTCATGATTATTTTCAACCTGTGTTATCATTTAAAATCATATACTTTATTGAATTTAGGGTAAGATGTCAATATTCTCTTAACTCTTACTCACATTGTATGTCTTAGACTAATGTCATATTCCAGTTTTTCAGAATGCCATATCAAGAATATTATACATATTTATAAATCATTTTTCTTGTCATTAAAAGTATAAATTTTCTTTTAAAGACAGATAATTAGGTGATAGCTATCTCTTCTTTCTGAGTCTTCAATGGACCCATTCATTGTCATTCTTCTCATTATGAAGCTCCTGTGGCAGTCTTAGATTTTCCACTAATAACCACTGATCACTGGATAGACATGATGTTAAGTTTTCCTAGAAACTATTTCTCAAGGCTGTATCAAATGTGCCTCTAAATTTCTAAATTCTGTGCCTACTGACTAACAGAGGTTATGTCTTTCATACAGGTTAGGTAGAACAGAGACACAGACATAGGGAAATATTAGAAGTTGCTCATCTACTTTCCCTATATTTGAACTTGGTAGAGAGTAATAAGAAAAAAACTTATCAAATGAAGTAATTTTAATGGTACCATCATGTCACTGAAAATAGCTACAAAGCAGCCAAATAAGAAAAGGCATCAATATGCAATCCACAGTCGTCTAGCTGTATAACAATATCTTTTTAAATTCATTTAGTAACATCTGGTTTTATAAAATTTTATTTTTTGTTATTTATTTTATAAGTTATGAGTATGTGCTATTCAATATGGAAAATGTAAAGTCCATACAATTGCAAAAATCTTTGCTGAAAGTGTCAATTGAGGAGGAATTTTAAATTGCAATCTATCATACTCTATTCGCTCTTTTTTTTAATACTTTTACTATACTGATGACAAACTTGGCTAAATTGGCCTTAATTAGCTACCATATGTCTACCTACTGTCATCTTAGATTCTACTACAAACCAAGATCTATGCCAAGAACAATGAAGTCTATCACATTCTTCTAAAACTATGATATTTATTACCAAAGGTGAATTTCTATAGTGGATTATATTTTTACTATATGTATGATTACTATTTGCAATTTGTTGCAAAGAAATAATATAGAGGAGGAAATATTCCTTAATTTGAATACAGTAGAAGAAAGTTCTTCAGAAGGATATGGGAGAAAAGAAAGATGATGAACAATAAGGATGGCCAAAAGAGCAATAGAAAAACACCTTGTCTAATATTTAATTCATATACACCTATAAAAATTAATAGCAGGCCAAGTGGGGTGATTCCTTTAAGGTTGTAAATTATCTAATAAAAATTTCAAGGCAATCTTGTAGGAGGACCAGCAGTCTCAATTAATCTGGACCCCCGAGATCCCTCAAACACTGGACCACCAAACAGGCAGGATACACCAGCTGATATGAGGGCCCCAACACACATACAGTAGAGGACTGCAGGGTCTGTAATCATTCAGAAATGATGTACCTAACTCTCAAGAGAACTAGAGGACCCAAGGAGTTTAGAGGTCAGGTGGGGTGGGTGGTGGGGACATCCACGTGGAGACAGGGGCATGGCTTGAAGGTATGTGATGTGGAACAGTCAGAGGGTAGACAGAGGGGTTAGAATAAAATATGTAGTATAAAAAATTAATTAATTAAAAAATATCAACATCAAGCATGGAAAAACTCCACTTGAGTTGTTGACAGAGGACTCAAGAGATACCTACAACCCTAAACAATACTGGGCTTCATGGTTGTCCTTGGCTGCCTCTTAGAACTTGAAGGTAGGACCTTAAAATGAAGACACCAAATGTTTTGGATATAGAAGTTGGAAAAATCAAGCTAGAACTTACATTGAAGACTTTTCCTTGAGGATTAACTTTCTAGATTGTTTCTAGTTTCTGACTATTATGGTTAAAACTTTTATGAATATAGATGAGCAAGTATCATTGTAGTATGGTGGAGCATCCCTGATTTCAGGAAATAATAACAGAGTAGTAGTGATAAAAATGGTATGATACTTGCATAAAAACAGACATATATATTAATGGTATCAAATTGATGACCCAGATTAACTACAGAAACTTGATTTTTGACAAAGTAGCCCAAATCCATACAATGAAAAATAAAAATAAAAAAGGAGAAAGTATGTTAAACAAATGATGCCGGTGTAACTGGATGACTACAGGTAGAACAATGAAAATAGATGTATACTTATCATCCTCCACAAATCTCAAACCCACAGGAATCAATGACTTTAATATAAAGCCAAATGCACTAAATGAAAAGGAAGAGGAAATGGGTAATAGCCTTGAATACACTGGTATTGGAAATAAATTCTTGAATAGAAGAACAACAGGTCAGAAGTTGTAATAACAATTACTACATGGAACCTAAAAGTTTCTTTAAGGCAAATTTCATTATGTCATCAATGGTACAAAACAGCAGCCTATAGAGTGTGGGGGGGAACCATTCATTTGAGAAAGAACACTAGATGTGAGAGAATATCAAATATTCAAAATACACAAATAACTCAAGAAATTAAACACCAAAGACCCAAATAACTCAAATAAGAAATGGGAGAGCTACAGAGCTAAACAGAGAATTCTTAACAGTGGATCTTGAGGTAGAATTATTCCCAGTTTTATGAAAAACCGTCAAAATTATTTTCAATGTAGTTGTAAAGTTTGTACTCTTGCACCAGCAATAAAAATGTGTTCCCCTTGTTCTACATCCTCTGGAGAATGTGCTCTCTCTCAAGTTTTTTATCTTAGTCATTCAGATGGGTGTTAGATGGAACCTCAGCAATGTTTTGATATGCATTTTTCCTGATGACTAAAGAATATGAATATTTCCTTAAGTGCTTCTCAGGCTTTTAAGATTTTTATGTTGAGAAGTTTCTACTTAGTTTGGTATCCCATTTTTTTTTAAATTGGGTTATTTAGGTTATTGGTGTCTTACTTTTGAGTTCTTTGTAAATTTTGAATATTAGCCCTCTTTCCCAATCTGTAGGCTGCTGATTTGTTCTATTGACAATGTTCTTTGCCTTACAAAATTTTACAGTTTCATGAGGTCTCATTTATCAGTTGTTGGTTTTAGAGCCTGAGCCATTGGTGTTCTGTTCAGGGAATTGTTTCCTGTACCAATGTATACAAAGGTGTCTCCCAGGCTCTCTTCTATGAGATTTAGTGTACCTGGGTTTTTATTGCCATCCTTGATCCACTTGGTTTTTAGTTTCATGCAGGATCATAAGTATGGATCTACTTTCATTATTCTACATGTAGACATAGAGTTAGTCCATTACCACTTGTTGAATATACTTTCATTTTCCACTGTATTGTTTTGGGTTCTTTACCAAAAATCAAGTGTCCATAGGTATATGGGTTTATTTTGGGTCTTTGATTCAATTCCATTGTTCAACATATCTATTTCTGAACCAATAACATGCAGTTTTTATCACTATTGCTCTTATAGTTCAGCTTGAGATCAGGGATGGTGGTTTCTCCTGAAGATATTTTATTGTTCAGGATTGTTTTGGCTATCCTGAGTTGTTTACTTCTCCGTATGAAGTTGGGAATAGCTCTTTCAAGGTCTGTGAAGAATTGTGTTAAAATTTCTATAGGAATTGCACTAAATCTGTAGATTGCTTTTGGTAAAAATGGCCATTTTTAACCTGATAATTCTACTTATCGATGAGTATGGGAAATCTTTCCATCTTCTGATAGCTTCTTCAATTTCTTTCTTGAAGGATTTGAAGTTCTTGTCATACTAATAATTCAATTGTTTAATTAGAGTTACACTGAGATATTTTATATTATTTGTGGCAATTCTTTCCTAGCTAACTTATTATTTGTATAAAAAGGGGCTACTGATTTTTTTAAGCTAGTTTTGTACCCCTCCACTTAGCTGAAGGTTTTTATCAGCTGTAGAAGTTCTCTGGTAGAATGTTTGGAGTATCTTAGTTATACTATCATATCATCCCCAAAATGGATACTTTGACTTCTTTGTTTTCAAGTTGTATACCCTTGATCTCTTTTAGTTGTCTTGTTGCTTTAGCTGTAACTCCAAGTACAATATTGAATAGATAGATAGAGGTTGGGCAGCCTTGTATTATCCCTGATTTTAGTAGAAATGATTTAAGTTTCTCTCTGTTTAGTTTGATTTTGGTTATTGGCTTATTGTATGTTGCTTTGAATATATTTAGATATGTATTTTGTATCCCTGATTTCTCTAATACCTTTAAAAAGAAGGGGCAATGGATTTTATCAAAGGCTTGCTCAGAGTCTAAAGAGATAATTATGTGATTTTTTTTTCAGTTTGTTTTTATGATGGATTGTTAATGCATTTTCATATATTTAACCATCCCTGTAACCCTAGAATAAAGTCTACTTGATCTTGATGGATGATGTCTTTTATGTGTTCTGGATTCAGATTGCTAGAGGGAACTTGAAGACTCTTGTGGAAGAATAGGTGATAGGATTGTGGGTCCCAAAGGGGATAGAAACTTCCCAGGATGATCAACAGAGTAAACTAATCTGGACCCGTGGGGCTCTCAGAGTCTGAACCACCAACCAAAAATCATTCACAGGCTGAACCTAGGACTTCCAGTTTATCTGTGGCAGATTTCTAGCTTGGTTTTCATGTAGGTCCTGAACAACTGGAATGGGGACTAACCCAATAGCTATTGCCTAACATGGGACACATTCTAGTTGGTCTGGCTAGTCTGGTCTCAGTGGGAGAGAAAGCCCCTAGCCTTGCTGAAACTTGAAGTGCCAATATGGTGGATACAGAGGAGGGAGATGCACTTGCTCAGAGGTGAAGGGCAGGGAGGATGGGAGAAGGATTGTGGGAGCGGTAAGAGGGGGGCAGTGAGTGGAATGAAAAGTGATTAAGTAAAAAATAAAATTAAATAATAAAAAGAAGAAGCAGAAAAGTTTTATTTGTAGGGAGCCACATCTGCCACCCTATACATATATATTGAACACCTGGTCTCTGGCCAGAGCAGAGAGCATTGAGATAAACAAGCCTTAGTTGGAAAAGCTGTGTGCCTCTAGTTTATGATGCAAGCTGGCATGATTTGGCGCAGCCTATTGTGCTTTGCCAAATAGCTGATGCTGACTGGGACCAGGGAAAATATTTAACCCACAAGGGCTGGGGGCTGTATATAGAATTAGAGGTAAGATGTAAGATTTAGGCCTAAGTATGTAGAATTAGGGCTGGTGATGGGTTATATAAGATTTAGGAGTAAGCATGTAGAACTGGGGCTGGTAATGGGATAGGAGAGAAGATGTAGATATAGAAGTAAGATGTAAGGACAGATGTAAGATGTAGAATTAGGAATAAGTATGTAACTAATAAGATGTAACTAATAAGATGTAAGTAGTAATAAGTAAGATGTAAGAAGAAGACATAGAAGAATATAAAGGAAGCTAGCTAGCTAGAGAAGAAGTAAAAATGAAGGTTCCTGATTAAACTGCATGGAGAAGGGCTTGGTGTTTGCCTCTTTATTTCCGCTGGACGGGTAAGGTGTCGGTGAGATTTATTCAGTTCTTTGTGTCCTCAAAATTGTGTAGTGTATTATATGTGATTCATATGTCAGTCATAGAGCCATTAACTCTAAGGCTTTTTAAAAGAAACTAGCTGAAAATTCAGCCTTAAGTTAAGTCTGCAGAAATGGCCACTTGGAGGATGCATTGACTTTAGAAGAGTAATGAAATTCTACCCTAATTCAAAATTGAGCAGATGAATGATCCACAACAGTATGTGGTGATTGTCCAGATGATAGGGCGCTGCTGAGTGCCTATGATTTGCCAGTAAGCTGCAGATTAAAGATGTGGGCAGTCTAGCTTTAGTGTAGGGAAAGCTGGGAGGGAAGGTGGGCATGGGCTAGTGAGAGGTAGTGGGACCTTGATAGAAAAGCTTTTATAAACCTCTTTCTCTTCAATAAAGACTTATCTCTCATTTTGCTCTCAGTAAAGGAGTTGTAGCAGCTTAAGCTCTCCACAAAGTGTGAAGCCCTATCTTCCTTCTCACTTGGGATTGTGTGACTGGATGTACCTCAATGTCCAGCAGCACCTATTGCCTGACAGTGCTTTCTAACCTTATCAAACCTTCTGTGCTAATTGTGGGGACTTGAGCACTGTTCCTCTCACTGAATTAGAATCATGCATCCAACAGTGTTTAGAATTTAACTAGTTATTCTTGAATATCTTTTACAATAAATTTTTTTAAATTTTTTTTAACAGAAGAAGAAATATTCAATGTCCTTGGTCATCAGGTAAATAGAAATTAAAATGACTCTGAGATTCCATCTTGCACCAGTCAGAATGACTAAGAAAAGAAACTGAAGTGAGAGCACATGGTACTG
Organism: Mastomys coucha; assembly: GCF_008632895.1. Classification (NCBI taxonomy): domain Eukaryota; kingdom Metazoa; phylum Chordata; class Mammalia; order Rodentia; family Muridae; genus Mastomys; species Mastomys coucha. The sequence goes on from NW_022196915.1 coordinate 75,354,328, forward strand.
AAGACATGGAGCAAGTGGAATACTCCTCCATTGCTAGTGGGAATTCAAACTTGTACAATCACTGTTGAAATTAATCTGGAAGATCCTCAGAAAATTTGGAATATTTCTACCTCAAGACCCATTTCCTGGACATATACCCCAAAGATGCTCCATCATAATACAAAGGCACTTGCTCAAATATATTCATAGCAGCTTTAATTGTAAAGCAAGAAACTAGAAACAACCTAGATGTGTTTCAGCCTAAGAGCAGATAAAGAAAATATGGTACATTTACAAAATGGAATACTACTCAGATATTAAGAACAATGACATCATGAAATTTGCAGGCAAATGGAAGTTAGAAAATACCATGCAAAGTGAGGTAACCCAGACCCTGAAAGACATAAATGATATGTACTCACTTATAAGTGGATTTTAGTCAAAGAGGACAGGATAACCAGGATACAATCCACAGATCCAACGATGCTAAGTAATGAGGACTCCAGGGAAGATGCTTGAATCTCACTCAGAAGGGAAAACAAAGAAACATCTATAAGTAGATGGAGAGAGGGATTTGAGTCGGGGAGGGCTGGAGAGGAGCACATGGGTGGAGATCAGGAGTGAGTGAGGAGTATGGAAGTCTGAGAGAGAAAGGAAATCAGTGGGGTTTGTGGGAGTCCGTCCAGTGGACCCTCACTCCGTTGGATGCTCTCTGACTGGAGATTATTGAGTACCTGTGAATACAAGCGGGTGAGAGAGACAAAGACACGGACACCAGGTAGCTGTATCGAGGTGTCTTTTTACTAGGGGAAAACTGATTTTATATATCGAGAGGCAATATCGAAACCAAGGGCAAGCCGATAGCAAGCCATTTAACATAAGGGAGGAAAAGGTACTTCAAAGGCAAATCCGAAAGTCTTTGATCTAAGGTAGTCAGGCATTCTCCCCACAGGTGGCATCTGCAGTCCTGGATCTGAAAGCAGTTTCAGTTTCGCTCTCCAGGTTGAGGGAGAGGGAGCCCACAGGGGTTGGACATCTGTGGCAATCAAAGCTTCTGAGAGTGTAAGGTGGCCCTAGAGGAGACCTCTACCATCTGGGAATATGGAGCCTGAAGAAGCTACTTCCTATAGACAGAGGACACTTGCAGCTGGGGAAAGAGGACAATAACCAACTCACAGAACTTTTGAATCAAAATTTGTCCTGCCTACAAGCCAAGCAGGGATAAATATGGAACAGAGATCAAGGGTATGGACAGTCAACTACTGGCCCAGCTGAGACCCAACCAATGTAAAAGAGCCAATCCTTGACTCTATTAATAATATTCTGGTATGCTTGCAGACAGGAGCCTACCATAACTGTCTTCTGAGAGCATCATCCAGCTTCTGATGAAAACAGATACAGAGTCCAGCAGATGGAAAAGAGTGCTTGAGGATTCTTGTGGAAGAGTAGACAGAAAGATTAAGGGAATCACAGGGATCAAGAACACCACAAGAAGAACTACAGAGTAAACTAACTTGGTCCCATGGGGGCTTTCAGAGATTGGACCACCAATTAAAGTATTAATTCTTAGAGAATGTTAGACATATTTGCTATGAATTTTGATGATATCCATCCTATTAAGTTTATCCAATTCTTTATATATATAGTCCCGTATCTCTCCTCCTACTCTTGTACCTTATTTGCTTTCTTTTTATAATTCATTGAGTTAGTTACTTTTCTATTGCTATGCTGAAATGCCATGAACAAGGTAAACTTATAGAAGAAAGAGCTTATTGGAACTTACTATTCCCATGGGCTAGCATCCAAAACCTTCATCATGTGTACCATGGCACCAAGAAGACAGACATGGTACTGGAGGCATATTTGAGAGCTTACGTCGTTGTCTTTGAGTAGGAGAAACAGAAACAGCTAACTGGGAATGGCAAGAGCTTTTGAAAACTCAAAGCCCATCTCTTCCACATGACATACCTCCCCCCAAAAGGCCACACCTTTTTAATCTTTCACAAGTAGTTCCACCTATTGTGGACAGAATATTAAAACTTTCAGAGCCTATAGAGTTCATTCTCACTCTAACCACACAACCCATTGAGTACAACTAGTGCAAAATCTATATATTTGAATATGGGGCTATCCACAGGATTTTGGTCCCCATATCCAGTCATAATCCTAAACAAAATGGGCTTTTCTCTCAACAGATATCAGGGCCAATAGTTTTTCAGTAGGTATAAGATTGAATAAACTTTTTACCCATTTCTGCTGGAAGGTTGACTGGCTTAATCATAGGTCTTCATTATCACTGGACATCCTTGGACCTGACGGCATTTGAATAAAGACATGAGAACTTATAACTAGCAAGTCTACCTCCCAGCTATCTCTAATTTAATTAACTGGTTTATTCTGGTGCACAAATGCCAGATTGGGGATTCTTGTTGTCTCACATTTTGATCAGAAGAAACATCAGCTCATAGTGTTGCTTGTCAGCATGCCTGAAAAGACCAAGTGTCCATTGGTGTTTCCACAAATGTTTTTCAATTCAGTAGTGATAGTGATTCAGGCCCAGTTTCTTCCATCTTACCAGGCAGCAAGCTGAACAGCTCTGACTAAAAGTAGATAGCATCCTAATCTTTCAAAGGACAAATTATGGAAAATTTACTTCAAAACCTAAAGTGTCCAGACATATATATGTATTCATTGGTAGAAAAAAAAGTGTTGCACAGTTTTTCAAGGAGGAAAATAACTCATTCAATTAGACTGGCTACATCTTAAGGATTCAGTATTTCTGTATACAATAGCCAAGCCATGTTCCAACTAGTGTGGGTAATTTCCTTCCACACCCAATCCAGAAAGCAGTACATCTATTTATTTCAATATGCCAGCAATTACCAACTAAAGAATGCCTCTAATGAGACCATTAGTAACAACAATGACCAAAAAAAAAGGTCACAGTCCATTTTTCCCTACCTCTGCTGCTTTTTACTGCAAAATAACATTTCAAATACTAGGTCCAAGAACAATTTTTAGCCAACAAAAATTGAAAGACTTGCAGCAGGTGGAAATACCACCTGTTCTAATCTTAGTCCAGAAAAAAATAAATAACTAAAATAAAAACAATTGGCTCTTCAGAGTTCCCAGCTGTGGGAAATTCCAGTAACTTTGTCAGCAAACCCATAAGAATGCTCTTGGAAAGACTGAGCCAGCTAAACAAGATCCCATGCAGGCATGTGGAATGGTTCAAACGCACAACCCTGTGAAGGAGGCAAAGGCTAAAACCTCAGCAGGTGTGAATCTTAATGGTTGTTAATTAGGTAGAAGTTCAACAGGAAAAGAAAACACAGCAGGTGTGAGGTGTGTGTTTTTGCTGATGAAAAGGCAGGGTAAATATTCATCTCTGCAACAGAAAAGACAAATTCATTCCTGTTTTCTCTGTAGTGTATTCTGCCTGTCAATAACTGCCAGACGGATCACACAGTTTTCTGATTCAACAAATGTATAGAACTCTCCCTCTCCTAAGGATTAGTGTCCCTGGGTAAATCTGTGTGCTTCAATTGACTTAGAGGAGAGGATGATCTTCCATGGTTAGGTTACCACAAACTCATCTTGAACAAACAGAAGTGTCTTAAGAACCTCTCCCTTAAATTTTCTTTGAATGAAGAATTAAAGCTTCTAAGTTTATTGAACTAAGCTAGCCACAGCACTCCTTGAGACTCTAACAAAATCAAAGATGGTCAGTTCTTTTACAACTTCTAAGAAAATTCCCTTGACAGCTGTATGGAATCTTCTAGTCAACATATTACAGGTTTGGAATTGTGTATCTTATAACTTTATGGAGGAAATTAATTTACCATTAATGCAATTTCATCATGAAACTCTGCCCACTTCTGATTTTTACCCTTTGACTATATAGAGGCATAATTCTGCTACAAAGAAAGGAATTACCTTCCTGTTTGTAAAGTTTACTGCAATCATGAAATTGAAACATCTTGGATTTTGTTAAGCATGTTTATCAGTGTATGCCCACATTTAAAATGTTTCCTGGATTTTTATTTTATATTTTATCCTTTACCAACAATACAGACAACACTGTTCAAATTACACACACTTAATTAAAATGTGAACATGCACATTATTTTCCTCAAATGGAGAAGAGTTAGGTACCAGCTACTCTTCCTGTTGTCTCCATAAAGGAAGACAAGAACAAGGCCACCACAGACTACAAGAACAGTTCCATGGATAAAAGTTTGACATTTCCAAAGTATTATGGAGTTCTACTCAACTGGACTCAAGAGAGTGGCATGTTAGATTTTGAATAACCAAGAAGAAAATACTTGAAATATCGTAAATCCTTTTAATAACTCTTCATTGACAATCTCTGTGTCAGTCAAAGTATTGTTATAACTATCATACAATATTGAGGATTTGCAGAGAGATTTTCAGGGTGCTGAAGCAATGTCACAATGATTGAGACTGCTTCTTGTTCTTTGATATTTTCTGAATATGTGTAGTGGCTATTCCTGGTTGTCAACTTGACTATATTTGAAATGAACTACAATCCAGAATTAGAAGGCTCACCTGTGACCCTAATCTAGAGGCCGAGAGACACAAGTATCCGACCTGAATCTTGGCATGGAGATCTTGAGGCATAGTGGCTATGAATCCCAGAAGATTAAGATAGGAAGATCTACAAGTTCAAGGTCATCTGGGATTAAAGCTGTGGTGTCACACACCTTTAATCTGGGCCACACTTTTTGCTGGAGACCTATATAAGAACATTGGAAGAAGGAATGCTCCCTCTGCTTTGCCTGCTTGCCTTGTGGAACTGAGCAACTGCTAAATCCTTGGACTTCCATTGACAGCTGCTGCTGACCATTGTTGGGAGTTGGACTACAGACTGTAAGTCATCAACAAATTCCTTTACTACATAGAGACTACCATAAGTTCTGTGACTCTAGAGAACCCTGACTAATACAATATGGAACATGGTTTTGTGGGTTTGTGCCATGACCTATCTTTCAAATCATCTAAGTAATTTTGTTCAAGCTTCAGTGCACATGTACTTGTATTATGTTGTGACGAAGCACACATAAAAAGTCACTTCTAGCATAGGAGAATAAGAAAGTCAATGTAACTATGATCACTTGTGACCTTGTCTCAGATGAGCAAACAAGAATAAAGAAGAGGATTTACTGTTCTAGATTTACTTCTGATTCCAAATCTACAGTATCTGCTTTTGTGGAATGAATCGAAGCATCAATCCAAGGACTGGTATACATTCCTTGAATGCTTACTAACAAATAACTTAATATTTAAAATATTTATATTAGAACCCAAGAAGTTTCCATGCTCTATTTCCTGAGTTCCATGATGAACTAGATATAATGGCTGTAATCTTTTTGTGAACATAGATTCTTTAGCACTTATTGTCACTTGTTATTGCCGTCATTGAAACACTCTACCTACAAAAGCTAGTCTCGTTAACTTAGTGTACTTCCACAGTACAGAATTTCTGCACATCATTATCTTTAGGAATTCTGTGCTTCTTGCATAGGTACAATACTGAAAGACCCAGAAAAGTCATGTTCATAAATACATTCAATATGAATATTGAATATCATTGTTGATTTATCACATTTCCTCTGAAGATGTTCTCATTTATGCTGCAGAATTTTTAAACTGATTAGCAGGGTTTTAACTTAAATTCAAAATTAACACAGAGAACCACAGAACTGAATGGTGTTTTCATGGGCAATGACTTTTATCTATTTAGAGATGAATATTGGCATAGCTTTTCCTTCCAAGAATGAACTCTTATGATTTATGCTGTAATATTTTATTTTTGATAATTTTGTGAAACTATTTTGCCAGGGAAAAGTTAGTGATCACCAAGAAACATACACAGGAGTCAATCAGATTCAACTCACAGCAGGGTCTTTAATCTATTGGAGCTAGCTCCGTCCCCTCCATCCCCCCCCCCCACACACAATGCACCTTGGTCATGCAGGACACAGGAAGGTTTTGGTGGAGAGAGAAGCCCCGAATGTCCATGGGACAAGGCTTTATAGTAAACAGCAAGCAGAAAATACTCATGCAAGCATCTAATCCTGTGACCTTTAACATTAATGGCTGGTGCTGACAGTCATATCATAAACTTAACTTCTGCTCCCTCTGCAGTGGTGGTCGTTAGGCAAGGAGTGGGTTTGTAACCTGAGGTGCAGGTTTGTTGGGGGAATAACCAGGAGACACTGGTCTTATTGGGGATGTAACCTGGAAACTCTGCTCTTGCTGGGGATTAGCCTAGAGAGTAGAGCTAGGCTTGGGTTCTATTGAGGTACAACTTGGAAACATATGCTAGATACCAGCCTGTTGGTCTACCTGAGTTCAGACTTAGGTCAGATACTCTAAAATGGAGTCTGAACTTAGAAGCTTTGGCATCTTAAAATATACTTTTCTTTCACATTGAATCACATGTGAAATAAATGGACTTTTTAATGAATTTCCCCTACGGTACATCCAGTCCTCTGTAAGAATGGTTGTGAAATTAGATGAATATGGAAATTTTTAATTGTAATGCTTTATTTCTGATTCAATTTTTAGTAAGGTTAAGTTTTTATCTTAAATCAGTACTCTTGGTAAAGCTGAGTAATTAGTTTATTTTCACCATGCTTTACTAGAAAGAACCATAAATATTCCTTGATTAGTCATGGAGTTTTAAATTGTAACATACTTAGGACAATAAAAAAAAGTACCATAGAAGGATTCTACATCAATACTGAATTGAAATAAAAATTAGAATATTTTGAATGTGTTAATAATTTAACTATAGAGAGTAAATATATTAAGTACTGTCATTTTATATCATCTTTGTTTCTCATATCTTCATTAGTATAAATTTCAAAATTAGATCTATAGATTGGAAATTGTATATTCATTGAGTTTAATAAGAAAGATATTTATAATGATGACCTTAATTAGATGCCTATTTTTATTGATTTCAGAACAATTCTTTAAAAATTTACCTAGAACAGAGGTATAAAACATTCTGAAACTATAACTGGCTTTAATTTTAATTTGGCTTACAAAGCATTTTTTTAAATACTGTGTTTAAAAGTCCACAAAGCAAGTATTTATAAAAATCACAAGTTCTAGCCTGGGATTAAAATGTACTCTAAGTACAACCTTTCAACCAAGGCTTAATATAAACATGATTTCTTATTTTAATGAGAATTGGTTGAAATTGGGCAGGAAATTAGCAATAAAAATTTATGTAATTATAACCATGGTAATTTGCAGAATATAATTTAAAATTTTAACATAAATGTGGGTTTAAAGTTGCTTTATCAATTTTGCTGCAGTTTGCTGTCCTTCAAACAAGACAGGATCTTAAGGATTAGCTTTCTCAGCTCTGATAGAAGTGAATCCCAACTGGCAATAGAATGTTTTATAAAAATGTAGTTCAGAATCAATTAACCTAAATTTCTTCCACAAGTTACTGATTAAACTACTGTGCTGTTTGACATAGCTATTTTAGAATAGAGTTAACACATGTTTGTTAAATAACAGAAAAGTTTAGTTAGGGAACTTGTTTAATCGCTACCCTCTCTTGATTTCTTCTGGATTATTTAAAAATTTTTTATTAGATATTTTCTTTATTTACATTTCAGTTTCCCCTCTGAAAGAACCCCCTATTCCCTCCCCTCTCCTCCTGCTCACCAACCCACCCTCTCCCATTTCCTAGGTCTGGAATTCCCCTACACTGGGGCATAGAGCCTTCACAGGACCAAAGGCCTCTCCTCCCATTGATGACAGACTAGGCCATCTTCTAATACATATGCAGCTGGAGCCATATGTATATTCTTGTATACATAGGCCCACCATGTGTACTCTTTGTTTGTTGGTTTAGTCCCTGGGAGTTCTGAAAGTACTGGCTATTTCATATTGTTGTTCCTCCTATGGGGCTGCAACCCCTTTCAGTTCCTTGGGTCTTTTCTCTAGCTCCTTCATTGGGGACCTTGTGCTCAGTCCAATGGTTGGCTGTGAGCATCCACTTCTGTATTTGTCAAGCTCCAGCAAAGCCTCTCAGGAGGCAGCTATATCAGGCTCCTGTCAGCCAACACTTGTTGACAACCACAGTAGTGTCTGGGTTTGGTGATTATATATGGATTCCCAGGTGGAGCAGTCTCTGAATTTTCCTTCCTTCAGTCTCTGCTCCACATTTTTATCTCTGTAACTCTTCCCGTGGGTATTTTGTTCCCCCTTCTAAGGAGGAATAAAGTATCCACACTTTGGTCTTCCTTCTTCTTGAGTTTCTTGTGGTTTGTGGGTTGTATCTTGTGTATTCCCAGCTCCTGGGCTAATATCCACTTATCAGTGAGTGTATACCATGTGTGTTCTTTTGCCATTGGGTTACCTTACTCAGAAGGATATTCTCCAGATCCATCCATTTTCCTAAGACTTTCATAAATTCATTGTTTTTAATAGCTGAGTACTACTCAGCTATTAAAATTGACCATTGTGTAAGTGTACATTTTCTGTATCCATTCCTCTATTGAAGGACATCTGTGTCCTTTCCAGCTTCTGGCTATTATAAATAAGGCTGCTATGAACATAGTGGAGCATGTGTCCTTATTACATGTTGGAACATCTTCTGAGTATGTGCCCAGCTGGGTCCTCTGGTAGTACTATGTCCATTTTTTTGAGGAGCAGCCAAACAGATTTCCAGAGTGGTTGTACCAGCTTTCAGTACCACCAGCAATGAAGGAGTGTTCGTTTTTCTCCACAACCTTGCCTGAATCTATTGTCACCTGAGTTTTTGATCTTAACCATTCTGACTGGTGTGAGGTTAAATCTCAGGGTTGTTTTGATTTGCATTTCCCTGATGACTAAGGATATTGAACATTTCTTTAGGTGCTTCTCAGCTATTCAGTATTCCTCAGTTGAGAATTCTTTGTTTAGCTATGTACCCCATTTTTAATAGGGTTATTTGGTTCTCTGGAGTCTAATTTCTTGAGTTCTTTGTATATATTGGATATTAGCCCTCTATCAGATATAGAATTGGTAAAAAGCTTTTCCCAATCTGTTGGTTGCCATTTTGTCCTATTGACAGTGCCCTTTGCCTTACAGAAGCTTTGCATTTTTATGAGATTCCATTTGTCAATTCTTCATCTTAGAGCATAAGTTATTGGTGTTCTCTTCAGGAAATATTCCCCTGTGCCCATGTGCTAGAGGTTCTTCCCCAGTTTCTTTTCTATTAGTTTCAGCATATCTGGTTTTATGAGGAGGTCCCTGATCCACTTGGACTTGAGCTGTGCACAAGGAGATATGAATGGATAGATTTGCATTTTTCCACATGCTAACCTCCAGTTGAGCCAGTAACATTTGTTGAAAATGCTGTCTTTTTTCCACTGGATGGTTTTAGCTCCTTTGTCAAAGATCAAGTGAACATAGGTGTGTGGGTTTATTTCTGGGTCTTCAATTCTATTCCACTGATCTACCTGCCTGTCACTGTACCAATACCATGCATTTTTTTTTTTATCACAATTGCTCTGTAGTACAGCTTAAGGTCATTGATTATGATTCCACCAAAAGTTCTTTTATTGTTGAGAATAGATTTCCCTAACCAAATTTTTTTTTTTTTTTGTTATTTCAGATGATTTTGCAAATTGCTCTAACTCTATGAAAAATCTCATGATTTTTTTGGATTTCCTCAGTTTCTGTTGTTTTGTTTCCCTTTTTATTTCTTATTTTGTTAATTAGGATACTGTCTCTGTGCCCTCTAGTTATTTTGGCTAAGGTTTTATCTATTTTATTGATTTTCTCAAAAAACAAGCTCCTGGTTTGGTTGACTCTTTGTATAGAATTCTTTTTGTTTCCACGTGGTTGACTTCAGCCCTGGGTTTCATTATTTCCTGCCTCCCTCTACTCCTCTTGGGTGAATTTGCTTCTTTTTGTTCTAGAGCTCTCAGATGTTCTGTCAAACTGCTGGTGTATGCTTTCCCTAGTTTCTTTTTGGAGGCACTCAGAGCTATGAGTTTTCCTATTAGGACTGCTTTCATTGTGTCCCATAAGATTGGGTATTTGGGAGCTTCATTTTCATTAAACTTATTAAAGTCTTTAATATCTTTCTTTATTTCTTCCTTCTTATCATTGAGTAGAGTATTGTTCAGCTTCCAAGTTTATGTAGGCTTTCTATTTTTTATGTTGTTCTTGAGGACCAGCCTTAGTCTGAGCTGATCTGATAGAATGCATGGAATTATTTCAGTCTTCTTGTATCTGTTGAGGTCTGTTCTGTGACTGATTATATGGTCATTTTTGGAGAACGTACCATGAGGTGCTGAGAAGAAGGTATATACTTTTGTTGTAGGATAAAATATTCTATAGATGTCTGTTAGATCTATTTGTAGCATAACTTCTGTTAGTTTCACTGTGTCTCTGTTTAGTTTCTGTTTTATGACCTGTCTATTGTAAAGCGGGGTGTTGAAGTCTCCCACAATTATTGTGTGCAGTGCAATGTGTGCTTTGAGCTTTAGTAAAGTTCTTTTTTTAAATGTCAATGCCCTTGGATTTGGAGCATAGAAGTTGAGAGTTCATCTTGGTAGATTTTACCTTTGATGAATATGAAGTGTCCCTCCTTATCTTTTTTGATCACGAGGTTGAAAGTCAATTTTATTTGATATTACAATGGCTACTCCAGTTTGTTTCTTGGGACCATTTCCTTGGAAAATTGTTTTCCACTCTTTTACTTTGAGGTAGTGTCTTTTACTTCTGTCTTTGTCACCGAGGTAGATTTTCTGTTATCAGCAAAATGTTGGGTCCTGTTTACATAACCAGTCTATTAGTGTATATCTTTTCTGAGGGAACTGAGTCCATAGATATTAATGAAAAGTAATTGTTGTTTCTTGTTATTTTTGTTGTTACAGTTGAGATTCTGTTCATTAACTTTTCTTGTAGTTTTGTTGATGAAAGATTGATTACTTTCTTGCTTTTTCTATGGTGTAGTTTCCCTGCTTGTGTTGGAGTTTTCCATTTATTATCCTTTGAGGGGCTGGATTTGTAGAAAGATATTATGTAATTTTGGTTTTGTCATGGAATACCTTGGTCTCTCCATCTATGGTAATTGAGAGTTTTGCTGGGTATAGTAGCCTGAGCTGGCATTTGTATTCGCTTAGTGTCTTCATGACATCTTCCCAGGATCTTCTGGCTTTCACAGTGTCTGGAGAGAAATCTGGTGTAATTCTGATAGGTCTGTCTTTATATGTTACTTGACCTTTTTCCCTTACTAGTTTTAATATTCTTTCTTTGTTTTATGCATTTGGTGTTTTGATTATTATGTGATGGAAGGAATTTCTTTTGTGGTCCAAACTATTTGGAGATCTGTAGGCTTCTTGTATGTTCATGGGCATCTCTTTTTTAGGTTAGGGAAGTTTTCTTCTATAATTTTATTGAAGATATTTACTGGCCCTTTAAGTTAGAAATCTTCACTCTCTTCTATACCTACTATCCTTAAGTTTGGTCTTCTCATTGTGTCCTGGATTTTCTGGATGGTTTGGATTAGGTTCTTTTTTCATTTTGCATTTTTGTTGACTGTTGTGTCAATGTTTTCTATGTTATCTTCTGCACCTGAGATTCTCTCTTCTATCTCTTGTTTTCTGTTGCTGATGTTTGCATCTATGGGTCCTGACTTCTTTCCTAGTATTTCTATCTCCAGAGTTGTCTTTCTTTGTGATTTCTTAATTGTTTCTACTTCCATTTTTAGATCCTGGATGGTTTTGTTCGATTCCTTCACCTCTTTGGTTGTGTTTTCCTGTAATTTTTTAAGGGATTTTTGTGGTTTTGCTTTTTAAGGTCTTTTACCTGTTTACTCATGTTCTCCTGTAACTCTTTAAGGGATTTTTATTTTTCCTCTCTAAGGGCTTTAACTGTTTACCTGTGTTCTCCTGCATTTCTTTAAGGGAGTTATTTATGTCCTTCTTAAATTCCTCTATCATGAGGAATGATATATGATTATAAATTTGAATCTGCTTTTCCTGTGTGTTGGGGTATCTAGGACTTGCTGTGGTGGGAGTACTGGGTTCTAATGATTCCAAACTGTCTTGATTTCTGTTGGTAAGATTTTTGCATTTGCCTTTCATTATCTGGCAGTCTCTGGTGTTGGATGTTCTTGCTGTTTCTGCCTGGAGCTTGTTCCTCCTGTGGGCCTGTAAGCCTGTTTCAACACTCCTGTGAGATCAGCTCTCTTCTGGTAAGACCTGTGCACAGAGGGCTGTGGAACAGCCTCACCTCCTGGGTGTAGATAGAGGCAGGAAGGACCCTGTCCCAGCTGTTCTGCAGCTTCTGCAGCCTGTGCCTACTGGCTGGTCAAGCCTTAGAAAGTCACTGGAGAGAAAATGGCAATCTTGCCTGATTCCTGTGGTACAAGCACTTCCTCTGTTCTTGATTTTTAAAAACATATTATGTATTTTCACCAGGTTGAATATTTTTCTATATTCTTACTTACAATAAAATGTTCCCCTTTAACACATTAATTTCTCTAAATCAATTATTGTGTCATTATTAGAGGAAATCCCTCCCCTATATTCCAGAATAACAGTTTCCCTCCAAAGTATTATTGCATAAGGAGTGAGTCCATCTATGTAATAGATGTTTCAAAGGTAAAGAAGGGTGAAGAGAAAGAGGGTTACTAAGTCATTGCCTGTAACCCTCCTGGTTTGAGGCCTGCCTCTCATAACCATACCTCTCTGCCCACCTCCTGCTCTTTGTCACACCTCCAACCTGGTTCCAGTTATATTTGGAAGTTCTACCTCCGCAGAGAAAAAAAGAAGTCTCTGATTGGACTGGCATGATGACGTACCTTGGGGAATGGTTTTGCCTGAAGTATTCTACCTGTTGGGGGTAACAAAGGATGGGCATTAAAGTGAAAACGGCTGAACGTTCACGACTCCCGTCTAATTTTGTAAACCAACTACAAAGACAGGTATACCTGTGGCCACTCTGTCTTTTCCCTAACTCTCTCTTACTGCTGCTCTTCTTTCTAACTCCATTTTCCAGGTACCCTACCCCTTTTAACGTTGCTTATGGACAGCAACAATTGCCAGTTTCCATGGCCAATTTTATTAAGGTCTCTTTAAGGGTCCAAATTATCCTTTTCTACCTGACCTGAACTTTAGTGATGATATGGCAATGAAGTTTCCACTTTATCCTCAATGCCTTAGATAATGCCTGACTGACTAGAGAGATGAACGCTGGTCTGTTGTCTGATCCTAGCATTGTCAGAGGCTGGAGGAGAGGAATCAATTCCTTTAATGAGTTTTTGTTGTTTGTTTTGTTTTGTTATTATGTGTCTTTTTAATTTGTTTTTTTAAAAAATATTTATTTTTATTTTTTATTAGATGTTTTCTTATTTACAATATCTCCTTTCCCAGGATCCTCTCAAAAAAAAAATACAGAAAGAAAAACAAAATAAAATAAGAAAATAAAATAAAATTAAAAAAAAAATCTAAACCAATCCCCTCTTCCCTCTTCCCTCCCCCTGATTACCACCCCACCCCCTCCTGTTTATTGGCTCTGACATTCCTGTACACTGGGGCATAGAACCTTCACAGGCCCAAGGTTCTCTCTTCCCATTGATGACTGGCTTGGCCATCCTCTATTATACAAATGCTGCTAGAGCCATGAGTCCCCCCATGTGTACTCTTTGGTTGGAGTTTTAGTCCCCGGGAGCTCTGAGGGTACTAGTTAGTTCATATTATTGTTCCTCCTAAGGATTTTCAAAGCCTTTAGCTCCTTAGGTCCTTTCTGTAGCTCCTTCATTGGGGACCTTGTACTCAGTCTAATGGTTGGCTGTGAGTCTCTACTTCTGTATTAGTCGGGTACTGTCAGAGACTCTCAGGAGACAGCTATCTCAGGCTCCTGTCATCCAGCACTTCTTGGCATTCACAATAATGTCTAGATTTGATGACTGAATCTGGGAAGGATTCCCAGGTGGAGCAGTTCTTTTACTTACTTTTTGAAGCTGCTTTCTTTTTTGATTGGAGATGCCTCAGTCCATCCTGAGAAGATATCTTTGAAAAGTAAAAAATATTTGTAACTGAATTTTTATGATTGTACCTGTATAGAGTTCATTTCCCAATAGACTGCTGGTAATATGCCTCTGTCGTTTGGGGTATATATAGGTTTTGGGAGCATCCTGTCAGTTAGTAAGAAGGGCATTTGGCAAAAGCATCCTGTAAATCCTTACTCAGGCTTAGAACATAAACCCTGGGACATATCAGTTCATTCATTTTGTTTATTCCAAAGTGTGCAGCTATGGAGTGGTCTGGCCAATTTTCTGCCTATTGTCCTTGGAAAAACCTTAGTTTCGTGTGTTATATTGTCATCCATCCATTGTGTAGGTTTTGGGAGCAGTTTGGCATACCAGATAGTCCTTGTTGGAGCACATTTGTTATTCAGAGAAAACTGGGTCTGGGAGGGCTCCTAGCACATGTGGGAGAGGCTGCTTGACTACCTTTTGAGCCAGGAGGTCTTCTATTTTATTATGGATGGCCTCTGGGTTTTGTCCCTTTGAGGTCTGGGACAATGCATGATGGCCAGTTTCTTTGGGAGCCAGAGGAAAGCCAGAAGATATAGGATTTCTTGTTCCTCTTTAATTGTTTTTCCTTTAGCAGTTAACAGTCTCTTTGAATGATATATTGCTCTGTGTATATGTCCAGTGGAAAATGCATATTGACTATTGGGAGTAAAGGATATTCAGGGGTGGTTAAGTAACAGAGACTGATATTGAGTGAATTAAGCATTTGAGATCCATCAGTCAGGGGGACTCTTGAGAACACTCTCTATGGCTTTATGGTCTTAAGGTTAATTTCTCTGCATCCTTAGTAAGCAGGGAAGGGCTTACATGTTTCTCAGGATGTTTTGGAATCCTATAGCAACTGAGTCCAATTTCTTCAAGTTAGTCCACTAGTTATCAGCAGGGGCCCAATCTTTGGCAATGCCTTGGCTTTCTTCCATAAGTAAATGGAAAATCTTAGTCTATCAGGCAGGGCCAGGCAGACAACAGTGTTTATTTTAAATCTTTGAAAGCTTTCTTTTTTTGTTCTTTCTCTATGTAGAAGTGCCTTCTTGTTCCCTAATGGCCTCATAGAGTGGTTTAGCCATTCATGCAAATATAGATATCCAAGTTCTACAAAAGTGTAGCTGACCACAGGAATTCTCATGCTTGTGTGACAGGCTTTAGTAATTCAGATGCTTAAGAAGTTCTCTTTACTCTCTTAAAAGAGGCCTCATTGATTCTTGGGCACCTGTGGGTCAATGTAGGCATCTAAGAAACTCTCTAAGTATACAGCTGAGGACTCTGTAGGTTCTTAGATTATCTGACACTTTTGATAAAATTGTATGATGCCTACCAGTATCCCTGAGAACCCTCCCATTAGAATCTGGTGATAACTTCTGAGTGTCTCCCTGGCTTCAGGCTTATTGCAGTCCCAATCCTGGCTGGATCAGAAATGGCAATGTCAATAGTCAAGAGGTAATCAGACTATCTGCCATTGTTTCCTGGAACTAATTTGCAGGCCTCTAATCCAATGAGATCCTGTTTCTCTGTGGTAAAGAATGTCTGGAGATGTTGTTGTCTTCCCAGGAGGGCTGATAAACCAGGAAAGGTATCCTTCCCTCAGTGGCAGTAGGAAAGCCTCAGTTGAATGGCTTAAGAGAGTACCTGATTAGATAGGAGACGAGCTAGTGAAAAGAGAAGACAGGGTGTGTGTGTGTGTGTGTGTGTGTGTGTGTGTGTGTGTGTGTGTGTAGGTATGCGCTGGTCCCTCAGGCAGTGGCAGAGCCTCAGGTGGCTGAGCTGCATAAAGATGCCAGGATGGAGATAGCAGAAACTTCTCATCAGGTTAAAACAGGATCTGTGGATCCCATTGGAGAGTCATGAACAACTACAAAAACAGCCATGAATATCTTTTCAGTCTATGTAGACTGATTCTGGTAAGGCTGGAAACATTTTCCTTCTCTATAGGTTCAGAGAGAGGGAGAATATAGTTTTTCAATGATTTCTGGGTGGGGGCAGAGAGAAGAAAATGCTAGGCCATAAGATAGGGAACCTTATCAGGAGGTCTTGGATACCTGAGACCTATAGCCTGTATGAGTAGAAGAATAGATCAGTCAAAAGAACCCAAAAGGTGCTCCAACATATAACAAGGACACATGTTCCACTATGTTCATAGCAGCCTTATTTATAATAGCCAGAAGCCGGAAAGAACCCAGATGTCCCTCAATAGAGGAATGGATACAGAAAATGAGGTACATTTACACAATAGAAATCTACTCAGCTATTTAAAATGACTTCATGAAATTAACAGTCAAATGGATAGAACTAGAAAATATCATCCTGAGTGAAGTAACACAGTCACAAAAGAACACATATGGTATACATCACTGATAAGTGGATATTAGCAAAAAAGAAGCTCAGAATACCCAGGATACAACTCCAGACCATATAAAAACTCAAGAAGAAAGAAGACTATACCAAAGTGTGAATGCTACAGACCTATTCAAAATTGTGAAGAAGATAATCCTGGGAAGTAGGGGGAGAAAAGGATCTGGGAGGGAGAGTGGAGAGGAAGGCAAAAAGGTCCAGTTTAGATATAGGAGGAGTTGGGGGAGAAGTACAGAGAGTCAGGGATGTGAAAGAATGAATGTTAGCAGTGGAAGAAGGGGATGTGAGGGTAGCCACTATGGAGTCCAAGATGGCAGGGACCCAAGAGGTCCCCAGAACCCAAAAGGGAGGACATTAGCCAAAATACCCAACAAAAGGGAGATAGAACCTGTAGAAACGATATCCAGTGGATAGTCAAGGTCCCTGGTTGATGGACGGAACCACCTACCTACCTCAAAAATATTAATCCAGAATTCCTCCTGTCAAAAAGAAATGCAGGGACAAAGATTGAAGCAGAGACAAAAGGAGAGGTCATCGAGAGTCTGCCCCACCTAGGGATCCTTCCCATTTGCAGACCCCAAACCCAGATATTATTGCTGATGCCAAAAAGTGTTTGCTGACAGTAGCCTGGTATAGCTGTCCCCTGAGAGGCTCTGCCAGAGCCTGACCAATACAGATGGGGATACATGCAGCCAACCATCAGACTGAGCACAGGGACCCCAAGGGAAAAGTTAACACAAGGTCTGAAAGAGCTGAAGGGGTTTGCAACCTCATAGGAAGAACAATAAATATCAACCAACCAGATCTGCCAGAGTTCCCGGGGACTAAACCACCAACCAAAGAGTACACATGGGGTGGCCTATGGCTCCAACTGGATATGTAGCAGAGGATGGACTTATTGGGCATCACTAGGAGGGGAGACATTTGATCCTGTGGAGGATGGATGACCCAAGGTAGAGAAATGCTAGGGCACAGAGACTGGATTGGGTAGGCAGATCCAGAGCATCCTCATAGAGGCAGAGGAGAGAGAGAGGGTATAACAGGTTTGTGGAGGAAGCTGGAAAGGGGGATAATATTTGAAATGCAAATAAATTAATAATAATGAAAAAAGAGAACCTTCAGGATGCCAGCCAGTGTCAGAGGAAAGCCATTTAAATTCACAGAGGGTACAAAGTTTCCTGGGTAATACTAGGTAACCCTAAAGGACAGCAGACTTCTGAAAATCCTTAATGTGGCTTAGAATCACCTCAAGATGAAAATCTGTGATGGACATAGTAAAGGAATTAAAAGTTAGATAGAGAAGAAAAGCATCAAAAACAAAATGAAAATAAAAGTCAAAGAGTGACCAAACCAAACTTCAAAGACAGACACATTACTCTGTCAGGACTCTGGGATGAGAGTACCGTCCAAACCCAAAGGGTAGATTGTAATTCATCCATCAGATATACCTTGTCTCTGGAAATGAAAAGCAATGATGTATCTAGTTTCTCTTCCTGAAGTGACCAAAGGTCTGAAAAATGTCAGGAACAAGACCAAACCAAGAAAAGATAACTCCTAAGGGGCTGGCTGGCTTGGTAACATTCACTATCAATAACTGAGGGGTGGCCAAAGGTAAGGAGTCGATCCAGTCATGGTACCTAATGTTGTGGTCAAGGGATTGCCACACAATCCTCTTGAACTATGGTCTCATTTAATAGATTCAAGAGCTAAGTCTGTGGCTCAGAATGTTTCCAGATCCAGTTTATAAGGGAGAAATCTACAATGAGGTCATATACAGGTTCAGAAAAGGGCTACAGGGTGGTGAGCTCTTAAACTCTTCTGACACTTTAGGCATAAAAGTTCAAATTGACCATTAATTTGATTGGTCCTAAGGAGCACCTATGGTTGCAGAATGTCTTGAGGATAACAAACCTCATAACAGACATGAAGTCAACTTGATTCTGCTCTAAATCAAAATATTTCCTGTGTCAGCAATAATATAAAATGGTTGCCAGGCTAGACTATACTGGATGAGCATGCTTCAACAGAAATGTTACTTGAAAAAGCCATTGAGGAAATTATTGCAATTGTGACCATTGGAGTAATGCCTCCCTACTTTCAGTTGCAATTTTTATGTTTCATATCAAAAAGAGTTGAAAGCATAGCTGTATAACAAGAAAAATTATCCATGATAAAATAAAGGTTTGAGAGATAAGAGAAAGAGGAAATAATCGAACAGAACATGCTTAATTGTGAACCAATGATACCTAGAGAAATTAAGGGTCAAGACAGACAACCCATTGACCCTATCGTAAAACCTCTTAATGAAATAGAGGAAAAGTAATCACATCCACTGACTTTCCCATTTTCCCAGGAACAAATGCCAGAAAATGATGAAAATTCAATAACTGAACAACTTTTCTGCAATCCTGTTACAATATAAAATCTTAAACATTTTAAAGAATCAATAGTGATGTATAGAATGTATTCACCCTATATGAGACAAATATCACATACCTGTGCTACCAAAAACTGGATTATTCCTCAAGATGGAAAAGATTTAGCAGCTGCCATATTAGAAGCTGTTTCTCAATTACAGAGGCTAACATGGTGGAGAAAAGAAGCTGTAATTCTGGAAAATCATAGTATGTCTGAAGCTGCCAATATCAAGAAATATCAATTGTTAGGTGAAGGTCAATTTGATGACTTAAAACAGCAGTAATTTTATAATGTTGTTATACAATATACTTTAGGAGACTTAAGAGTCTGAGATAAGATGAAGTAACAAAGAAAAAGGACTATGTTATTTACCAAGATTATGCAAAGTCCCAGAGAGACTTTTACTGAATTATTACATAGATTAATATACTATACTCTAAACAGAAATATTAGATCCAATTAGGAGACAGGTATTAATTGAAATTTTAGCTTTTAAAAATGCAACTGCAGAGTGTAAATAGTTTGTAGATCCTTCAAAGCTCAATCAGCACTCCTGTATGCATGGATTAGAACTACCACTGATATTGACCCTAATTACTATGTAATTGAGCAAGCAATAGCCTTCAATATTTAAATGTCTGTTGTTTCATCTGTGGGAGACAAGGTCATTGGAAGCGGGATTTAGGGAAGGTTTTCTTAGAGACTTTTTCTAGAAGAACTCAGCCTTCTGATATTTGTAGAAAGTGTAGTAAGGTTATGCTTTAGAATAATGAATGAAAATCTGCAAGAAATATTCCCTTACCAGTGGGAAACTCCCTACAAGTTAATCCTCTATGTACAGGAAACCCCCAAAGGGAGTTAACTTGTTCCTGGCCACAAACAACACAAGACAGATATTTCCTTTCAGAACCTATAGAAAGCTAAAGTAGATGATATTGACATAGGTGCCATGTGGCTTGACTGTGTGTGTGTGTGTGTGGGTGTGTGTGTGTTTCAATGAGTAAGAAGCAGGAGTTGCTGGTCTAGAGCCAGGCATGGAATGTAAATTGCCTACCTGTCTAGTTTAAGAGGTTTGAAAAAAAAAAAAGCTAGTTCTTGATATGGATGTGTTCCTAAAGATATAATTGTACTTTGATAAACAGGAAAAGGAGGCTATATATAGCTGAAAGACACTTGGTTATAGAAAAATAAATAAAACCTGCTGAATTAGCTCAATTTGTATACACTAAAGACATTTTAAGTTAAGAATGGAAGTCAGGGAACATATTACATTGAGGAAGAAGTTTTATCTGTATTTTCATAAGTAATAAAAACTATGGATTTCTTCAAAATAATAAAAAAAAAAGGTCTAAACTGAGTAAGAGGTTACCCATGCAAGGCAGGACTCGAGGAAAGAAGAAATGCAGCATGACAGCCACACAAACAAACAAAAAATAGAATTTAACAGTGAGGAAGAATTCTTGCACAAAAGTCAAACAGGAGTGATAACAACTCCTATCAATGAAAACCTCAATCAACTTTTACCCTACTAAGGGAGAAGGAAAAGTAGAGCATGAAAACATAATTCATTTTTGGATATCTAGAAAGATGATATCAATCACTCAGGTGATTCAAGTAGGCAATAAAATAAAGTCAGTAAGAATGACTGAGATAGCCATTCTGTGACTAGGATCAATAATTTAGGTCATATATTTGCTCAATATGGTTCCTCTTTTTGTCTTCCATATGTATTTAATTTGTTTGGTTGTTTTGCTTCTCAGAATCACCTGTAGGATGTCAGTAAAACTTTAGAAAATGAGTCAATTCCAGACCAACACTATTTTAGTAATGTAAGGTTGCTGAAATACAGACAAATATTTTGATTTAAAAGTTGTCTCTGGTTTCTCTATCAGACCCTGTAGTATAAAGCAGCATTTATTAATTTGGGACAGTACACGAACAAAAAAAAAACCCTCTTAATTATTGGCCTAGGAAATAAATTTATTTATTAAAAACCTAATTTGATTTGCTAATCAACTCTTGCAAACAGCTGCTCTTTTTCTTTTTCTATTTTTTGAATAAAGTTGTAAGCTCTCAGTTGCTTTAATGCCATGCCTACCTGCCTGCTGCAATGCTTTCTGCCATGATGGCCATGGATTCTAACCTTGAGACTGAAATTAAGTGTCACCTTTTAAATATTGCTTTATTCATAGTGTTTTGTCACAGAAATCGAAGAGTAACTGATACATAAGTTGACACCAGGTGATGGTCCATTGCTGTGACAAGCCGGATCATGTTGTTTGTGGAGGGATGTGAAGATTTGGGATCATTGGACTTGGTACAGAGTTGGGCACTATAAGCCGGATTTCACAAAAACCATCCTAATGTGAGTATAGAAGAACGTAGAACTTGGAGATATGTGGACTATGGAGACCCAACATGAGAAGTTTTAGATTGAAAAAAAGTTAGCAACTGGACTAGGGAAAATTCTTGTGATAATCTGGTATAGAATGTGACCAGCTTTGCCCTTGTCCTAAGCATTTATATAGGAATAGATTGAAAAATCTTTGGACTAATCATCTTACCTTGGTTTCTTAGTGAGGGTTTCTATTCCTGCACAAACATCATGACCAAGAAGCAAGTTGGGAAGGAAAGGGTTTATTCAGCTTACTCCCACATTGCTGTTTATCATCAAATGAAGTCAGAACTGGAACTCAAGCACATCAGGAAGCAGGAGCTGATGCAGAGACCATCAAGGGATGTTTCTTACTGGCTTGCTTCCCCTGGCTTGCTCAGCCTGCTCTCTTATAGAACTCAAGACTTCCAGCCAAGGGATGGCACCACCCACAGGGGCCCTACCCACTTGATCACTAATTGAGAAAATGCCCCACAGCTGGATCTCATGGAGGCACCTCCCCAACTGAAGCTCCCTTCTCTGTGATAACTCTAGCCTGTGTCAGGTTGACACACAAAAAACCTCCCAATACAAGTGACCCCTTGTCAACTTGACACACAAACACATCACTATTAAACCTCAACCCTTACTTTTTTATTTATCTCCAAGATCTAAATAACTTTAAAAGTCCCACAGTTTTTACATATTACAAGTTCAATACATTTAAAATGTCCAGTATCTTTTAAAATTAAAAGTCTCTTAACTGTGTGCTCCACTAAAATACTTTCTTCTTTCAAGAGGGAAAAATATCACTGCACAGTCAGAATAAAAAGCAAACATTAAACTCCAACCGTCCAGTGTCTGAGAACCACTCACAATCTTCTTGGTTCCTCTAAGGGCTTAGGTCACTTCTCCAGCTCTGCTGTTTATAGCACACACCTTATCTTCTAGACTCCAGATGCCTGTACTCCATTGCTGCTGCTGTCTTTGGTGGTCATTGCATGGTACTGACATTTCCAAAACATTGCTGTCTTCTGCTGTAAATAGGCTTCACCAATAAATAGCCTCTCATAGACTGTCTTCATGGTGCCAAGCCTCAACTCTTTTGCATGACCCCTTCAGTCCTGGGTGATCAATTGCAAACAGAGGCTGCCCCTTCACCAATGGCCTTCCATGGCCTCTGACTGTGCTGAGCCTCAGCTGCGCTTCATGACCCCTTCATGCTATCAAAACCAGTACCATCTGGGCGACCCTTACACATTACCAAGTCCTGCTGCAGCATAAGGTACAACCTTGGCAATCTCTGGAACACAGCCTCTTTGTGATCTCAGAAAACACTTCCCAGAAGATGTCACCTCAGTGATGGGGGTCTCTTCTTAATCACTGCTAATTTCTTAGCTCCAGCTAACCAGCATCAATAGTCCCAGTAATGCAAAGTTTTTGCTTTAGTAGTTCTGGTATCTTGTTAATCACAGTTGATTCTTTAGCCCCAGCTAACCAAAACCACAGAATCTTCATAATCAAACAATATGGCCCTGATAAAAGTCTTTAATCTTCCCTCTGAAATTTCACAAGCCAGGCTTCCATCTTCTGCACTCTTCTCAACATGATCTTTCAAGCTCCTACAGAACATCCCACAGAGATCTTAACAACCAATGGCTTTTCTAGCTCAAACATCCAAAGTCCTAAATTCCTCCCCAAAACATGGTCAGGTTGTCACAGGAATACTCCACTCCTGTTACCAATTTGTTATAGTCAGGGTTTCTTTTTGTGCACAAACATCATGACCAAGAAGCAAGTTGGGGAGCAAAGGGTTTATTCAGCTTACTCCCACATTGCTGTTTATCACCAAAGGAAGTCAGGACTGGAACTCAAGCAGGTCAGGAAGCAGGAGCTGATGCAGAGGCCATGGAGTGTTGTTTCTTACTGGCTTGCTTCCCCTGGCTTGCTCAGCCTGCTCTCTTATAGAACTCAAGACTTCTAGCCAAGGGATGGCACCACCTACAAAGGGCCCTACCCCCTTGATCACTAATTGAGAAAATGTTCCACAGCTGGGTCTCATGGAGGCATTCCCCAACTGCAGCTCCCTTCTCTGTGATAACTCCAGCCTGTGTCAAGTTGACACACAAAACCAGCCAGTACACTTGGTACAGTCTACAATTTCCTGACAGTCAAATGACTCTGTCATGTGATTACTACTAAACACTCTTATTCAGGGCTAGAGTATAAAATTGAAATCAGTAAAAATTGCAAATCTATTTTATGGAGAAAAAGCACATCAGAAACTGCAATTTTTGTGTGAAGACTTTTGTTTGTACCTATTTTTTTAATTGTGTTATTTGATTTATTGGTATCTATCTTCTTGAATTTTTTATATATGTTTAAATATTAGCCTTCTCTCAGATGAAGGGTTGGTAAAGATCTTTTCCCATTCTGTATGATGTCATTTTGTCCCATTGATGAGGTTCTTTGCCTTATAGAAGCTTTTCAGTTTCATGAGGTCCCATTTATTAATTGTTAATCTTAGTGCCTGAGATGTTGGTGTTCTGATCAGGAAGTTGTTTCTTTTACCATTCATTTCAAGGCTGTTTCCCACTTTTTCTTCTATGAAATTCAGTTTATTCAGTTTTATGTTAAGGTCTTTGACAACTTTAGAGTTGAGTTTTGTGCAGGGCAAAAAATCTGGGTTTAATTGCCTCCTTCTACATGGAGACATCTAGTTTCACCAGCATCATTTGTATT
>NW_022196915.1:75378279-75438061 GCF_008632895.1 Mastomys coucha
TAATTTTTTTCCCATTGTAAGGTTTTAGCTTCTTTGTCAAAAATCAAATGTCAGTTGTTGTGTGGGTTTACTTTGGGGTTTTCACTTTGGTTCCACTGATCAACCTGTTTCCATCCAGGTTTTATTGCTCTGGAGTACAGCTTGAAATCAAGTATGCTGATGCCTCCAGAAGTTCTTCTATTATATAGGATTATTTTAAGTTTTATGTTATTTTTGGTTTGTTTACTTGCTTTTTCTTTCTTTGTTTGTTTTTTAAAATGAAGTTGGGAATTGTTTTTTTCAAGGTCTTTGAAGATGTGCCTAGTCCTGTGCTTGGGTAGGTATTCAGGGGCCTCCCATTTCTCAGAGGAAAAGGAGAGGAGGATGAAGAGAAGGTCAGTATGAGCAGAGGATTTGAAGAGGGGCTGTGATCAGATTGTAACCTGAATAGATAAATTAAAGGAAAAAGACAAACATGCCTAGTTCTAAAGTTATTCATTTAAACATAATAGAGATTCTTATTATTTGAAAATAAGATTTATTATTCTGAATTTTTAATATTTGTATTATTTTTCAAAGCATAAAACTAACTATATACCAGCATGATCTTGACCTCACTTTGCCTTCTCTATATCATTTTATAAATTCAGCAGACAAATAATTGTTAGTAGGTTTTGAATCTAACTTTTCAAAACATTGCTACAGAACAATTTATAATGAGCCTTAAAGTAAGTTTCCTACTGTAGAAAGGTCATTATTAATATGTTTTTCTGGCCTTGATATGATTAATCTCTTCTTTCTTATATAACACAAAAAAGTAATGAGGATCATTATTTTGGTAATGTAGGTTATACTGTTACAAGTACTATTTCTTAAATTCCTTAAGACAAAACTAGATAACAGGTAATAAATCATAGACTTTTTCAAGATATACATAGAACCATGTAAAATATTATAAATTAATAGCAAAAAGGTAAATTACATTTATTAACTTATTTTATACATTAAGCATTTACATTGATGTATAAGAATGTCAATATTACTAATGTTTTATAATACCAAAATATTTCATATAAAGATATTTTTATTCATATGCCAAAATTAAAACTATTCACTAAGAAAATTGTCTTGGTCATTGATAAAAACAATTATATAATATTATTATTGATTACAAGGCCAAGTATAAAAGAATAATATTTTGTGGAAAGTTAGTTAGTTCTGTTTTCTGATATTTAAAGATACAAACAGAAGTTTATTCTGTATCCTGAATATTTTAACAATAAGAAACAAAGAAAATATACTGCATACCTTTGGTTTTGAGTTGACTGGCAAAAATCAATAGAAATGAGAAAGTAGGAAGGTTTGGTGATTTCACAAAGAACAGTAATGGAAGCTTTTAATGAGAAGAATCTATTTAAATGAAGACACATGCTTAGTGAATGATTTATTAGTGGTTACTAACATCTACATTGATGTTGAGTTTGTCTCTTAACTAGAGGAAAAGGAAAAATGAATGTTCCTGTGGATTGTGGCTTTAAATGCTATATGGAATCCCTGTGGCCAGAACTGCCTCAGGAAGAAAGAATTTTATAGAAAATGACTTCAGAATTGCAGAGTTTTCATAAGCATCTTATAGATAATTTTGTTTATCTCTGAGTGAAATAAGACTATACTACATGATTGTCACCTAAACATTGATGTGACATCTAAATATTAGTGTAGTTATTCTGCTTACTGAAATTAATATAGATTATATGAAGAATGTGGCTTGATTAACTTCACACTTACAAGAATTGAAGACAGTAGTGATTAGGTAAAATTGTATACTTCCAACCAAATTGGATTATAAAACTAGAGTTCTACTAGTTTTATAAATCAAAATACATCATATTTTTCATACGAGCCATGTAAATAGATATTGGCTTATGATTAGATGGATTCAAATGTTGTAACTCAATAGCTTATATTTTTTTGAAAATATCTTGTTTGGTATACCTAACTTCAGGTTTGGTGGTGATTTAGAATTTTGTGTGATTTTAAGTTTTTTCCTAAATGACAAAACATAATTATAAATGTGATATGTTTTTAATCACAAAATGACTTAATAATGAAAAACTCTTGCATTCGTCTAAATGTAGGGAACATGGTAAGATACTATCCACTCTAAACATTCTCATTCAATGTTGGTTTTGATGGCTTTACTAGATTATTAATAAGAGAGGGGGGAAATAAATGGTATACAAATACAAAAAGGTAAAATGTACTCTTTTAAAGTCAGCACTATTCTATATATGATAGCTTAAAATCCCACCAAAATACTCTGTCTCAGCAAAATTAAAATATGAAAAATTCACATAGATTAGTAGTATTATACATCAACTGCATAAATTTTAAGAAAGCAATCCAAGTCACAGTAAGCACAAAACAAATAAAATACATGGAATTTTTTATTCTAAATTTTTATCTAATTTTTAAACTAAAAATGTTGGAATTTAAGTAGGAAAGTTCTATAATGAGAACTATAGATACTATAAAAAAAAGCAGGGTGTAATCAGGTGTCCTACTACATGTTGACTTGTTGAGTTTCTAAGAGTTTGCAAGCTTTCTGTTGTTTTTGTTGTTCTTGGTCCACTTAATCATTAATGATTTGATGTGAGAGAGTTATTTCAATATTCTTATATCTGTTAAGACCTGCTGTGTGTGTGATATGAGGTCAATTTAGAGAGAATGTCTTGAGGTACTGAGAAGAAGTGGGTATATTCTTTTGGTTTTGGGTGAAATATTCTATAAATACATTAAGACCCTTTGATTATGTAAGTTAGTTCCAGAATTTTTGTTTACATTATGTCTCAGTGAGAGAGGGCTATGGAACTCTTCGAACTATCAACTAGCAAGGGTCAATATATAATTTTACTTCTAGTGTAGCATTTAAATTTTCGACTCCACTGGCCTACTTCTTACTCTGTTTGATTAGAATATTTCTTTCTGTCCCTTTGCTCAGAAGAGATGGACATACAGCAGAACATATAGCAGAAGTATTGTCACATTCATTCTCCTAGTCTGTGTCTTTTTATTGGAGAACTTGATGTTCATTGATGTTGAGAGATATCAATGAGCAGTGCTTGTTGATTCTATTTATTTTGTTGGGATTGTGCTTGTGAGTGTTTCTGCATATGCAAGTGAGTGCACATGTGTTTCTTCTTTTGAATTTCCTGTTCTGGGATTATTCATTACCTGTGAGTTTTATTTTTTTTTAATATATTTAACTTTTTACATTGCAGATTTCCTTCTAACACGTTCTATAGGGCCCTATCTATAAATAGATATTGCTTATATGTGGTTTTATCATAGAATGCTTCATTTTCTTCATCTATTGTATCTGAAAGTTTTACTGGGTACAGTTATCAGGGCTGCCACTTGTGGTCTTTTAGAACACTTGGAATTTAGAGTCAGAGTTAAAGGTATCTCTGAGTTTAAGGTCAGCCAGGTAGAGTAAAGCCTAATTTTGGGCATTGTGGTATATGCCTCTAATCCCATCACTCAGGGGTCAGTTCTAGTCAGTCAGTTGTCTCCACTGTAGTGAATCATCACCAGAATCAGTGAAGTTACTGTGGAGTTCATGGTCGTTCATTTCCTGGAGTTCAGAGACTGTTTTTACAGGTACAGTTTTAGAGAGACAGGTGTCAGAAAGAATAGATTAGATACTGGTAAAGACAGAACAAGAACAAGCCAGAAATAAGAAGGAGCCAGAAGACTAGAACCAATTGACAGAGTTAGTTTGAGGACAATCAGAGCAATTAGGTGAAAGTCTGAGAGAAGTCAGAGTGAATCAGTCTGTTGGGAGAGTTTGGACCAGAAAACCTGAGTTGAACCAGACAACAAGACAACTGTTGTTCAGGGGGGAAAAAAAGACCTTATTGAGCAGATTGAGCAGTGAGACTCAGTGATGACAAATATATCAGGTGAATAAAAATCTCTTTTACATCTGTTGCCTAATGTGATTAGAGGAGAAAGCCTGTCATAATTGCAGAAAACAGAGGACATGAGGCAGGGAGCAGCTAGACATATGCCTATCTCTGAGATTTCTGGGATCTGAACTCACTTAACCTTAATAGTTCTTATAAACTGGTAACCAGCTCCCAAACACCGTACAGTACAGCTAGTTTTTTCAAGTTTTTTTTTTTTTGGTGAGGAAATGTATAAATTAAATGTAAGAGAGCTTAGCTTTCCATCAATTCTTAAAATATGTTTAGTGCACTTTCTACATATCTAATACTACAGCATTAATACATAAATGAAAGTTTCACATATATATGCTTTTATGCAAGGTATTAACATTTATAAATACATTTGTATGTATGTCACAATTTTGTTTCTATATGACTACACTACACAGACATGGTCATTTAAATTACATATTTAGAAAATGAAGGATAAAGTAGGAAGAAAATGGATGTATTTCCATGTTTAAATAATCCTAAAAACTGCAGAATAAATACACTTATAACATTCTATTTTAATTAATTTGCAAAATGAATCATTTTAGAAAAAAGCACCTTCAAACTATGGTTATAGTTTATTTCTTATATTTTTTTCTTTTCAAATTTACTACTAAAAATTTTACCAAAAATGTACCACTGTAAACCATGTTACCAGGATAACTAGAATCAATAACCCGAAATTGATGATTTTAATTCTCATAGTTCTGAAATGTTGAAGATCTAAACATGTCTTCACATGATGGAAGAAGAAATGGCCAAGTAGAAAGGAGAACTAGTTCAATAATCTACAGTGTCAATAATCTCCCAATGGAGATATAGGAGTAGTGTTCTGGTATCACTTAAAGCCCCATGCCACACCATCATAAGGGCACCTTCAGCTCCATGTGAGTCTTCAAAGACAAATATTGAAACAAGTAGCAAGCTGAAGTAAAATTTACAATGTTCCAGCTATCTCTGTCTCTAGATTACATAAGTCATGACTCTTGACAGAAAACTGTATTTTCACAAAAGAGTTTAGAATCTATTTTAAAATAAATTCTCTAAAATTATAGATTTCTTTGTTGGTGTTTCTTAATGACATAGCATAGCATTCCTTTTCAGTGTTGATGGAGAGTATATGAAGAATATTACCTCATAAAACCACATACCCATGTATATTTTTCTTATAATTTAGTATTTGAACTTCCTTTATAGAAAATTAAAACACAAAAGCTATTGAATTCTAAATTCAGCAAATGTACAATCAAAAGAAAATCAATATTAACCAAAGCCCAAATAAATATATCAACAAGATTCAAATCCAGATGGTCTCCATCTATATTTCATTAAAACCATTCCATTTCTGCTTCATGTTTTTTTCAAAAAGAGTGAATTAAGAAAGCTGTTGATCTGCTGAGCAATGTTCATGAAAAAGTTAAAGTGCCAGCACATAATACTATTGTTATCTCTCTCCCAAATATTTGATTTCTTTGCCTAATCCCCAAATCTCTCCTTTTCAATAACTTTTATGCTCATAGTTTAATAGAATTAGTATGCAATAAGTTTAATTCAATCTCATTATGAGCACAGTAGTAAGTAAAACTATGTCCACTCTGTAAGGATCGGTTTATTTTACAGCTCACTACAAAATCTCTGTGGCCTTTCTGTGATACATCCTTCGTCTTCTCACAGTTTGAAAAGCCACTTCCCCAAAGAAGCATTTCTGACTAGCTAGGGATTTATTTTAATTACTTACTGAAATTAAATGCTTTTGTTGGTGTGGATTTAATTTACCATCTTTTTTTTTGGAGGCTGTTGTTGTTCCTATGAGATAAAAATAGACAAAAAAAGGAAAAAAATGTTTGTGATTTAACTAGCTTGTGTGAATGTCTATGGTTTCTACCTAGTTATTAATTTTACTGCTTTGATGGAGTAAATCTTCAGTTTGAAAAGTTTTTCATTTTTACATATACATAGTTTCCTTCATATTAGAAAAAACAGAAACTCTGGGAACCTGACAGAAATGTAACTTCCTGGATTGATTCCTGGTCAGCCGGGACAGGCACCATCAAATGTGATCTCCACGACAAATCATCACATTTTAGCTGAGACATCAGGAAGGAGGCTTTGGTCTCTATTGCAGCCATTTTAGTGACACATACAATATACCTAGAATGCATAGTATAAGGAAGAGCTTAAA
Source organism: Mastomys coucha (assembly GCF_008632895.1). Taxonomy (NCBI): domain Eukaryota; kingdom Metazoa; phylum Chordata; class Mammalia; order Rodentia; family Muridae; genus Mastomys; species Mastomys coucha. The sequence goes on from NW_022196915.1 coordinate 75,384,439, forward strand.
AGAAAAAAAAAAAGGAAAGAAGTCAAAGACCAATTAGTATTTTGCTGTTATTGTTTTCAAAATTGTTTTGCTGTTATTGTTTCCAACAAGTTCATTTTTTCTACATACCTGTTTTCTCCTTATATTTAATTGTGTTCAATAGATACCATCATTTAGTGATGTTCCCTTTGTCCTTTGAGCCCCAAAACTCAATTTTGCCACAATCCATAAATAATTTGTATCCTATGTAGGCTTACCAAATTCTAGCATTTACAGTATTTAATTTTGTGTTCCTCCTTTCAAACTGTACACAACTTGTATAGCAATACATGCTTTCTAATTTTATCATGTCCCTATTTTCCTTCTCAAGCTCATTTAAATGTTTCCAAGTAAAGTCATTTTTCCCATGAGTGATTTCACATTTATATTACTGTTAATAATATTCAACTTACTAAATTTTTTCATTCCTGAAAATGAGATAACATTGGATTTACAATAGAAAAACAATTGAGTTAATGTTGGTTTTAAAAATTAGTACATGAAGTCTTTTTCTGCTTCTTGGAAACACACAAAAAATGTGTTGACAGATATATCACTTGTTTATTCAAATAATTGAATTCAATATACATAACTTTGCTGAAGACTAAGATAAGTAATCACTTTATTTGAGCTCTGTGTCAAATTTGAGCATTATAAATCCCAGCATCATATATTGATCTTGTCACATTAATAAGATGTGGTGCATGCACAAACAGAGTAAATGGCTGTAATATTTGAACTACCCAGAGAAGAGAATAAGGTCTGCCACTGCAGAGTCTGGAAATCCCACAGGGCATAGCTATGATATCCACGGTATTCTGTGTCACAGCTGCAGGATGAGCTCTACCCAAAAGTCAATATTAGAATTATCATGAAAGTCTGTGCTTCTTCAGTGTGAGGTTTTAGAAACTGTGAGAGGATTTGTGTAGGTGTTGATCTTCCTCTGTGTTCTTGTTTATGTTTAATTTCAAAATCTAAGTTTCAGTACTTACTTCCTCTATCTTTGTAAAAGTAAGAGAAAGCATTCATTTTAATACACTTTCCTAGTTATGATGTTAACTCCAAATTTAGCGTAGCTCTGAAGTAAAATGGGCCTAGTTGCCTCTTCTATGTCGTCAATGATAGCTTAAGATCATCTCCTTCATTTCAGCCTTTCAGCTTGTATTAAAAAATAAATGAAGGACCTAGAGAAAGGACCAAAGGACCTGAAGAGGTTTGCAGCCCCTTAGGAGGAACAACAATATGAACTAACTAGTACCCTCAGAGCTCCCAGGGACTAAACCACCAACCAAACAGTACACATGGTGGGACTCATGGCTCCAGCAGCATATGTAGCAGAGGATGACTTTGTCTAATATCCATACGAAGAGAGGTCCTTAGTCTTGTGAAGGTTCTATGCCCTAGTGTAGGGGAATGCCAGGGCCAGGAAGCAGGAGAGTGGGTTGGTGAGCGGGGGTAGGAGAGAAATAGGGGTTTGTTTCGGAGGGGAAACCAGGAAAGGGGATAAAATTTGAAATTAAGTAAAGAAAATATCTAATAAAAAAAATAAATGTCCAGTCAAACTACAATGCATTTCTTTAAAATCTATTTTATTGGTTGCCACAACGCACCATTGTATTGCAATACAACCTTAAATCATCAATTTAATTAACTGATGATATATTTCAATAAATTAATTTTTTTGTGTTATTCCAATATACTAGACTTGTCTAGCCATGAATCATCTGGTTGCTTCTATGGCCTCATTGAATCCAGATTTCTTTTTACATATTTCTTATATATTTGTTATATAGAAGGATAAAAAATGTTTTGCTTAATTTTTATTTTACTTTTTATTTTATTTGTATTAATAAAAAAGCAATATATGTATGAATTTGGAAGTATATATCATGTGAAAAAAGTTGTTATCTGAGGTCCGAGGATATTTGAATTTCCTGGAGCTGTAGTGACAGGAGCTTGTGAAGCTGCAAGAAACAGATGTTTCACAATGAACTCCAGACTTCTGTTAGAGTAGCAGGTGCTACTAACTAATGAGCTGTATCTATAGACCTTAATTCTTTCATTTTTGCAGTTATAGAATGGTTTGCCTTCCAGAAAACTCTTTAGGCATGCAATGATCATTCCATCAAAGGCTAAAATACTGCTAGAAGAGAGCAGGCTCTCCCTTTAGCATGTCCCCACCTTTCTTTTCTTTTCTTTTCTTTTCTTTTTCTCTTCTTTTCTTTCTTTCTTTTTTTGTAAGATTCTTATCCCAGATTATCACTTTTATAGCAATGACCTATATGTAAATGGTCACTTGGTTTGGTTAGACAAAGTCTTTGTTCTCCCATCTTAAACAGGGAATCTCAGAAAGATGGTCTGCTAGAACCTAGAAGCCGGGAGCCTGTGGCTCCATTTGAAGCTTGCTGCAATCCAAATTCTCTGCATGTTAACTCTCATCCCGTGCTTTCTTCAGGCTTATTTCTGAAATCTAGATACTTGATATTTATGGGCACCAAAGTCTCAAATACGTTTCCCTATGCAGACCACATTATAGCCATTGGTGACAGAATTTCTTTAGGGAAGGATCCTCCAGAGTACGGAGGATCCTTCAGTTGGCTTCCTTGCCTGTCAGATGACAGAGCAACATTGAACTGTGGTTGAAAATGCAGGTTTGTTAACTTCTGGCACAAGATTGCAAAACAATTCATATATATTTCATATTTGGTATGACCAGGAAAGTATGCATGAGACTTTGTCTCAAAAGTAAAATAATAAAATAAAATAAAATAAAAGGTAAAATAGGTCAAATTCTCAACCTTAATAGAATGTCTGCAGTTGGATTATGACTTAGTTCAAACAAAACATGATTTTATGAAAAAAATCCCAGCACTTGGGAGGCAGAGGGAGGCAGATTTCTGAGTTCGAGTCCAGCCTGGTCTACAAATTGAGTTCCAAGACAGCAAGGGCTACACAGAGAAACCCTGTCTCTTAAAAGCAAAAAACAAAAACAAAAACAAAAACAAAAACAAAATTTAAAATATTAAGTTGAATTTTAGATTTGCCCTCATAACCTGAGGCAATAGTGTTGGCCTATAACACCCCAACAAATCTGCATTGACCACTGAGCCTTGGCAAATGATAGTAGGTTATAGAAGTCCCATTTAGGGGACACTCCACGATCCCTTATATGCTATACCGTAAAAAGTTGAAGATCTGTATATTAATTATCATTAAAAAACTAGCATCTCTGGTGAAAATTTAGATTTGGATTAAAAATTTTAATAACTGTTTAATATCCTATACAATTAGCAGAATAATAATAATAATAATACGAGTGTCTTTGAAATCTAGCCAAGCAGATGAAGCTGCCACATCACTTTAAGCTTGAATTCTCTATAAACAGTAAATAAGTGTGGAATGACTTCAGCAGGAGAGGCTTATTCAAGTTCAAATATGTAAGGAAGAGCAATGAGGCAGCCTACTAGTTTTGGATTGGTCTGTTAAAAATTGTACCTCACTACTGTTCACTGAGCATTTATTTGATGACTTTGGTATCTAATAGATCTTCACCCCTCTTATAGTGCAATTCATATCTATCTATCTATCTATCTATTTATCTATTACATATACATGTTTCTACACATATATACATACACACACATATATATTTCTACATACACATATATTTGTGTTTCTACACTTACGTGTTTCAACAAATATATGTTCACTTATATGTGTATATATGTGTTATATATATGTGTGTGTGTCTACTGTAATAGGTTTCTACATGGATGTTTGTAATGTATATATTATTACTCATTCCTCTGTGTCCTCCTTTCTCTATTGTGCCTTCCAATCCCATAGTCAATTTATACAAGCCCATTTCTCAAATAACCTGTGTTCAAATTGTTCTATTTTCAAATGCACTCCCTTAAACTGTGTGGATTTTCATGCATTCATGAATGAACTATGAAAATGTGGTATATATAAACATTGATTAATTATTCAGCTGTAAAGTCAAATGAAAGTATAAATTGTTCAGGTAAATGAGTGAACAGGAAATAATATTTCTTGGACAGTAAGTAGTATACAGAAAGACAAAGGACACTTGTTCTCTCTCATGTGTTTATGATAGATTTTAGTCTTAGACCTATATTTAATTTTAAAAATTGTGTATTTTTATTTGCATGATTCTCCTGGGAAAATATAGGGTCCCCTGAAAGAGAGGTTGTAAGCCTCTATGTAGATGTTAGGAACTAATATCAGATCTTCTGAAACTATGGCAAGTCCTTTTAATGGCTAAACCATTTCTTTGGCCCATATGCACGTGTTTAGGTCTGGAGAGATTGCTTAGTGGTTAAGAGCGCTGCTAACTGCTCTTCAAAGGTTGTGAGTTCAAATCCCAGGAACCACATGATGGTTCACAATCATCCGTAATGAGATCTGATGGCCTCTTTTGGTGTGTCTGAAGACAGGTACAGTGAGTGAGTGGGGCCGGAGAGAGAAGAAGAAGTGTCTGAAGACAGCTACAGTGTATTTACATATAATAAATAATTTTTTTATAAAAAGAACATAACAAACAACAAGTTTGTAAAATGTTATCTACATGGGCTCTATATCCAAAGTATAGAAATGGCATAGAATAATTAACCACATTTGTTTATGAAGGATGTCTGCAGATAGGGTCCTGTTACATTGTTGATAATGTAATCACAATTTGAATTCAAGTTTTCCTGTTCACTATGATAAATGACAATTAGTAAATATTCAGCATAATAATAACAAGGTCATATGAAAATGCATAATACTTAACCAGACTAAAGACAAACACAATATAAAATAATAACATTGTCAAACAATATAATTGAAACTAATATAAAAGACAAAAAACATACCCATGAATAGGCTATCTCTCTATTCAAAATAACTGATTAGTTATATCAAACTATATCATCTTTTTGCCCAAATTAAAATGAGTATGCTGAGCTGGAAATATTATACAGTAGACTAATTTTCCTTCATTTAATTTCAGAAATTATTGATATATTTCATATTACTTTGATTTCAAAGACAGGTATCTGAAGATGTCATAATAGAAGACCATACAATAGTATAGAATTTCTTTAGTCATCGTTCTTAGTTTTATCTATTGTGCAAATTTACTTATTCAATGAGAAATCATGAAAGATTCATTGTTTTGTTTTGATTATTCACAATGCCTTGAAAGAAAATAAACAAATATTGCTATATATTTAGTTTTGTTCAATAAGTACTTAACTCTACAAATATGAGCGATGTAACATTGAACACGTGGCTTTATTTTTTGTTTGTTTGTTTGTTTTTTGTTTTTCGAGACAGGGTTTCTCTGTGTAACCCTGGCTGTCCTGGAACTCATTCTGTAGACCAGGCTGGCCTTGAACTCAGAAATCTGCCTGCCTCTGCCTCCCAAGTGCTGGGATTAAAGGTGTACCCCACCACTGCCTGGTGAACACTTAGCTTTTAATTTAGCACCTGAATATATGTATATTGGTTCAAGCAACATATTTTTTTTAAATACGAGGTATAAAACTAAGTTTACATCAGTAATGTTTGTGTTTTAAAAGAAAGGTACAAAACAATAAAATAAATGAAACTGAGGTGCCAAAAAGAAAGATACTCAAATAAACTTCATGTAAATAGGGCACTAGGATTAATTGTCTGGAAAAATATATTTTAAATCAGGAATAAACCATGTCAAATGTACTTTTAACCTATGCATAGGGCAGTAGAAAATGAAATTAATTCCTAAAGGTTGAAACCTTCAAAAAAAGCGTTAATCTGCAAGAATTAGCAAGCAGTAATACTATTCCACCCTTGGAGAAAACTTGCTTCTCCCTGATGGTCGGGAGTGGAGACTTTAATGAGCTAATTGCTCAGAGCATGGGAGACAACAGAAGGGGTTTTGCCAAGATCAGAGTCCTGAGATTTAAGTCTAGACCCATAAATGGGATCTGAAAAGGGCAGGCTGATTGCTTGAACTGAAATAAATTCTTCTACAGAGAGAGTCATGTTAACTCCTAATGATCTTCCCCCGGGGATTCACAAATAAAACCACATGTTCCTGGAGGGGCTTGAAACTAGTATGGCAGTCCTAATCTACAACTCTGTGATGGAGTTAAAGGGAGATTGGCCCCGATGTATATCTAAATAGCAGGTAAAAGCCATCAAGAATATTTTTAGAGAAATTTAATTTTAAGAGAAGGAGCTAGAGAAAGGACCCAAGGTGCTGAAGGGTTTGCAGCCCCTTAAGACAAACAACCATATGAACTAACTAGTATCCTCAGATATCCCAGGGACTAAACCATTAACCAAAGAGTACACATGGTGTGACTAATGGCAGCATATGTATAGCAGAGGATGGCCTAGTCAGTCATCAAGGACAGGAGAGGCCCTTGGCCCTGTGAAGGTTCTAAGCCCCAGTGTAGGGGAATGCCAGGGCCAGGAAGTGGGAGAGGATAGGTTGAGGGGGAGGGGGCGGACAGGGTTTTGTTTGATTGTTTGTTTATGTTTTTACTTTATTTTATTTTAATTTTTTAAAATTTTTTTCGGAGGGGAAACTGGGAAAGGAGGTCTCATATGACATGTAAATAAATAAAATATCTAATAAAAAAAATGTTGACTGAGTGGACCAGCATGTTGCTGGGCGGAAGGAAGATGGCTGGAGATTTTGCGGTTGGCTGAGAAGACAGCTCTGCTGCAGGATGGGAAGAACTTGGGAACTATTTGTTCCTAGACGGGAAGGAAATGGTAGAAGAATATGATGAGAAGACCAGTGAACTCCTTGTGAAGAAGTGGCGTGTGGAAAATGCCGTGGGAGCCTTGGGCCAGGAGCTGGGAACCTGGGATCTGAACTCATCAAGGAAAGTAATGCCAATCCCATCTTCATGCGCAAGGACACCAACACAAGTTTCCAGTGGCAGATTCGAAATCTCCCTTACCTAAAGGATATGTATAGTGTGTCTGTGGCCCAGAAGGAATGCTGCATCATTGTTAGAACTACAAACAAAATTATTACAACAAGTTCTCCATTCCTGACTCAGACAGACAGCAGCTTCCTCTGGATGATTCCGCACTGATCTTTGATGATGCCAACTGCACCCTGATAATCTCTTATCAGAATCCGAGGGAGGTCATGACTGCTGAGGCAGACCTACAGAAGGAGTTAAAGAAGGTAGACGACCGCCCACTCAATGACGGTTTCTGTAGCTGTCCTGAGCCTTCAACATCCAATGCTGAAGAAACTGTGAGACTTCCAGGCTTTGGTTTTATGGCTCTAGCAGCCTCTTCTCTTCTAAGAACTACACAGTCCTCAGAACTGGTTCTTGGGGCACACCTTGCCTCCACTTGTGGGTCCTGAATAAAGTCATTTAGAGTTGCTCTTTCAAAAAAAAATGTGACTGAAAAAGTTTGGGTGAAAAAACCATCCTGGAACATTACATTGCTTTAAGATATTTAAATGTATGGAAAAATCCATTTATTGGCCCATTGACCCAATACAATTATTATACTTGAAATATTCAAATGTAGAAAGTTCTAAAGAAAATACTTTCAAATCCTATACAAGGGAAGCAAGATTGTTCTTAGCAAGCTAAGAACTAGTCTTTCTATCCCCAAATTTTTCATAGCAAGAAACCCTGGCCTTCCATATTATTGTATATAAGACCAAACCATGGAGGCCATGGCAAAGGTTTAAAGGGCGTTATTGATCTAATTAATGTAGATTCTGTAGATGTCATGCCCATCCTATGAGGCATGGGCAGGGGCATAGGACAACTACATGAAAGTCAGAAAAGTAAAGGAAATGTTCTTCCTACAAATGTCTCTTTGGAGTCCTTGACCAACCAAACCTAACATAGCACACACACACACACACACACACACACACACACACACACACACAGAATCATTAAGAGGCAAATGTTTACTCTTATAAAGCCAATATTGAGAATGCAGTTGAAACACAGAGTCAATGACTCCATCATTGAAGTTCCTTATAAGATAGCTACAGATATACAAAACTATACATGGAAATTGTTGATACTCTCATCCCAATATATAAAAGAAAAATTTATTATCCTGAATTAAGAATTCAAAGTTAATAAACTTTGAGTTCATTAGATAAATTGTCTTCAAAATGTGTGAGATACCTCTGGATGAAAAAGGCTAGTTTTCTGAATGTTAAGAAATATTTTTATTTATTAAGTCTTTGAAAATTTCAGAAATGTATGAAACATAATTTGATCATATTTCCCCCTAACTCCTTACAGATATATCTTACCCCAATTTCTTAAAATAGGCTTAAATTTCTTAAATTTCTTAAAATAGACTGGTAAGGGGTTCACGTTACTTCCTGCTGGGGTTGCCTGCTATTCTATTACATAGCTTTTGTTAATATAGAACTGTAATGCTGGTCTGTTTTGCAGATCTCTGCAGTTTTCTCCTAACTTTAGTTTTTAGAGAGAATAAGGAATTGTTAGGGTAATATACCTATAATTAATTATTTGAATTGAGAAATGAAAAATCACTACCTCAGAACACATTTTTTCCTCATTATTTGCAAAATCACTTTATTTCTATCATTCATGTTAACTATTTAAACCTTGACCACCTCCCTAATAGTTTCATTTTCTGTGTTGTAATATAAAAGTCTGGCATAGCTGTCCACTCAGAGTCTCTGCGAGCACTTGACTAGTACAGACACTCAAAAACAACCATCAGACTGAGCCCGGGGATCCCGAAGGAAGAGAGGATTGAAGGAGCTGAAGGGGATGGCAACCCCATAAAAAGAACAACAATATTAACCAACCAGACCCCCCCAGAGATCCCAGGGACTAAACCACCAACCAAAGAGTACACATGGATGGGTCCATGGCACCAGCCACATATGTAGCAGAGGATGGCCTTATCTCATCAGTGGGAGGGGAGCCCTGGGTCCTGTGGAGGACTGATGCCCCAGGCTAGAGGTATGCAAGAGCTGTGAGGCAGAAGTGGGTGGGTGGGTGGAGGAGCCCCTCTTAGAGTCATAAGAGAGGGGGGAAGAGATGGGGGGATTTATGGAGAGGAGACCAAAGACCTGGAAGGGGAACAATAGATCTGGAACAGTAGCTTAGAGCTTATACCTCATTGACAATTAAGAAGCAAAACAGAGAGAAGTAATGGGGACCCAATGGTGTATTTGAAACCTCCAAGCCCATTTGCAGTGACACACTTCCACTAACCATATCATGTCTCCTAAACTCCTAATCTTTTAAAAGTAATTCCACTAATTAGAGATCCAGCCTATTAAATAAATGAGCCTATAGGGGCCACCAAATGAAAACACAACTTATTATAGCATCATATTATCATATGGTTTTATTTGCTTTGTATAGTATTTGGAATATTTTTAGAATTGCCTACATTTATACATTTCATCAGCTACAATTTTATCAAGCATATCAGTAGCCCACCTAGAAAGCCAAACAGACTTTCACAGCATAATAATTATAAGATATTCGTTATATTAAATGTAATAGTGCAAGTAAAAAAAAATATAAAGTGGAAGTTATAGACCCATCCAGAAAAATGGCTTCATCTAAAACAGTAGAAACACAATAATAAATAGTTATAGGGTTCTATACATTTGAAAACTAGATCATATTCTTTAGATGAACTTAGAGCCACAAAAAGAAATGGTAATATGTGTGGATTTATTCTTAAAGTTAAAAGTAAGCAAAAATAACATGTATTAAATTGTACTGTGTGGAGAACTACTAAATCAACTCTAAAATAAAATTCTAGGTACTCTGGTTTTGGATTCTCATAAAACATAAAAAGAAGTAAAGCACTGAAACTTTTCTTTTTACAAACTTGATAAAGAAAATATTAGCATAAAAGCTATGGACCAGCAGAATCATTCCACAGCAGGTGACAACAGCTGCATCATGACATTTGATTCCCCTGCATGACAGGTGCATTGCTGCCATGGCTAGGAAAGGTCCAAGGTCACTGCTGATGCCATAGCAGCTGCTGTCAAGTGACAGCATCTATAACAGCTGGTGCTGAGAGACAGCATGAAGTCATTTCCTCTGACCAATTCACAGTTTGGTTGGGGGCTGATCTGGCTTTGATCCCTCAACCTGGTTCCTCATTCTTCTGAGGAATTTTCTCAGCACTATGCCTTCCAATAATAACCCTTTGTCCTTTATCAACCAGAGTCAACTTCTGTTATGAGAAACTTTAAAACCTGGAGATTAAGGTACCTTGGTTATTTCATTAAATTTTTAAAAATTAATCAATAAGCAAATTCTATACTTTGTAAGGCTTATACTCACTTGAAACACATTGTAGTATTGACAATTGAAATCAATTACATGGTTATTTCTTTAAAATATCTTACATTTCTACAGACATGCAGTTATGGGAGGTCAAGTCATTTCCATCTTAGATAGATTTATCAGACATGACATTTATTTAGAAAACATGTTATTTTTAAGTTTTATGTTTTTGTCCTACCCAATGAAATCTATAATTCATAACATGAATTAGGTTTATATTTCTATGGAACTTTTATGAGTGTATTAATTATATTACTCTCCTCTTTTTCTTTGAGAAATTATGCATATGTGTTAACATTTGTGTGTGTTTTGTGTGTGTGTGTGTGTGTGTGTGTGTTGAGGGAGGGAGGGTGTGAAGAGAGAGAGAGAGAGAGAGAGAGAGAGAGAGAGAGAGAGAGACTGAGATTGATTCTCTCCCTGATATGGATCTCAAAACTCTAGACTAACTGCAATTGGGCTATAAGCCCCTATCTTTCCATCCCTAGTGAATTGATTCTAAGTGTGCACCGTTCACAATTTTTTACTGAGTTCTGATAATTAATCTAAAGCATTTATGCTTGAAAAATCTTGACCTACTTAGCTATGTTTCCACCTTCATCAGATAACTATTGAAATAATGAATCCATCTCTTGACATAAATAGATGAATTCACACAACTTTTCTTATTGATATTCAATTTTTAAATTTATTTATTAGAAGTATAATGTTGAAATCTTCCACAAGCTGAAATTTAAATTATTAATTATAAGTCATCATTCTTTAAATTTTATTTATATATATTTTGCCTTGTTCCCTTACTCAAAAGGTGCAAATAAGTCTTTCTCCTGTGTGTGTGAGTGTGTGTGTGTGTATGTGCGTGTGCATGTGTGTGTGATGATAATTGATTCTTTCATCTGATATTACCAGTAGGAAATATATATTCTGTGAGCTTTTGCCATTTATATATTAAGAAGTAAGAATCTCTAGCTGAATGATCTGTCAGAAGTCTAGATAATAATATAGGTACTGCCTCTTTCTCAGGCTTTTCTATCTTAAAATTTGTATTGCCTTTACTTCTGAGGAGTAACAATCATCACTTAATGAATTTCAGTATAGAAGTATTTTCTATTGAATTTGTCTATGGTAAGGTGGGTTTGGGTAAGCTAGGAGTGTGGGGGTTTTGGGGGAAGAAAGTAGGAGGAAATGTAGAATTCATGGGGATATTGTGACTGAGTACTAAATTGAACATTTAATAGGGAATGAACTCCTTGAACAAAGAGCGTGGACCCTGGAGATTGTGTCAAAAACAAACAAACAAACAAACACTACATTTAATCCTGCTACATGCAAGAACAGATTTCTACTGAAAAGCTTTAAAGCTTTGTTTCTATAATATTGCAGCTGAACATACACAATAAACAATATGCAGCTGAATACACAATAGCACAGAATATCACTAGGTTGCATAAAACTGTCCAGGCTCTTTGTGAAGGCAAGTATGACCCACAAATGAGACACATGAGGATTAAATCATGAGGCACTGTGGATGTTTAAGCAACTCATAAAGAGGAATGATGACAAAAATTAATAGAGTCATAAAAAGAAAAGAAGAGGAAAGAAAAGAAAGAGAAAAGAAAGAAAGAAAGTTAAAGCAAGTTCTAAATGGGTGCCTTATGAGCCACAATAAGCTGCAGGTTTGTTCTTTTAGGCTTGCAAAAGTTAAAAATGCAGTTAATATAACTATAACTTTGTTAAGTTAGCTAAGCTCTTCGGTTCCACCAATGAATATTTACTTACACCTGGCCTTATTTCCAGTTTTGAATGAGTTGCTAACCCTGATCTCAGTTGAGTTTGCGAACTCAGACTTTAAATGCCCTCATTACCATGTGTTTTCTTGAATTAACACCCACCATCTAAACTCTGCTGCTCTTCTTGGCTTCCTAGCGCTTTGCACCTGCAGAGGTATAGAAGCATCCACACAGATTCTATATTTTTTTCTTTCCCCCTTTTCCATTTTTACTCAGACCTTCTATTTCGTCCAAATCCTTCAGGGATTTTGTAAGTGCACTATTTCTGTGTGGCTAAACACTCTTGCTTGCTTGCACCAGTGTCAGGGAGTTAGGCAACTTAGCAGCAGGTATTAGCAGAAAGAGTCTGAAAGTTTTTATCCATGTTTAAGTGCAGGGAGGATTTAGAGTGGTTACAATTTTTCTTTGGACTGGACTTTGGCCAGAAAACTATTATTTTTTATGGGTATATTGAGAAATAGCTCAGAACAGCTGTAAGTACTAAAATAGAGACAGGAACTAGCGTAATAGCACCTTCCATATCCTGAAATCTACCAACACAAAGCTGGAACTTTGGAAAAGTATTTACGAGTGAACTTCTCTGAATCACTGATCCCACTTACAGCAGTCAGTGTGTTTCCTTGGAGGTTTCCCATCCACTCAATTCAGTCAGCCAAGTTTATGAGATGTGACAGTTTTGTAGTGCAAAGGAGAAGGCTGCTATTTATATAGTAGAGGGTAAAATCTAACTGTAAACTTAAGTAAAGTTTGCAAAGATTCTTGCCATTGCTTGGAGTTCCTGGGGTGTTTTTATGGGGTATTTATTCAACATATTAATCTGATATTAAAACTCATTTTCTGTGTAAAGAACAGGTATGCAATTAAAAAAATAAGTAATTGGTTATTTTGAAGCAATGTATTCTTGATGGTTATACATAATGATGTTGTGCCCCTAATAAGAAGTGAAGGTTACAAGCAATGCTTATTAAATTAAGTGTGGCATAATAGCTTTTTTATATTATTGCTCAGTGCTCCAGTTACTGCAATAGATAATTTCAGCTGATGGTAGCTACGTATTTTAATTTATACCTCACACAATAAAACAAGGACAAGGATTTTTGATGAAAAAAAATGTTGTGAGGTTCATACTATCTAAAATTAGGTTTAATAAACTTGATTTTGTAAGTCATACTGGCTTTTTAGTAGCAATATTTTATCACTATAGCTCATGGTACAATACATCTATAAAAGCTATACTTCATTTCTTTCTGCATAAATTTGTGTGTGCGTGTGTGTGTATATATCTGTGTGTCTCTATCTCTGTGTGCTGTAGCTGCACTAATGTGCCCATTCATGAGCAAGAGTGTGTGTCTATTTGCATATACCTATGCATATGAATACATATATGTGGTGAACAGTGGTCATTCTCAAGTACCTTCCTCAATGTATCACAAATTTGCTTTTAGAGAAAGGCTCTCTCATTGAGCCTCGGGGCCAACAAGTGCAAAAGATATTTCTGTCTCTGTGCCTCTCATTGCTCAGATAACAGGCATGCACTTGTTCCTAGCTTTGTAGGTTGGAACTCAAATTCTAAAATCATATTCTCAGTCAGTTTACTGAAGGATTTTTTTCATTCCTTCTCTTTTAATGAGATTTTATTTTGCTGTAAATAGCTTCTTGAAAATGATAAGGAAAGGTCATCCAGAGACTGCCCCACCTAGGGCTCCAGCTCATCTGTAGATACCTAACCAAGATACTATTGCTGATGCCAAGAACTGCTTGCTGACAAGAGCCTGATATAGCTGTCTTCTAAAAAGCTCTGCCAGAGCTTGAGCAATACAGATGAGGATGCACACAGCCAAACATTGGACTGAGCACCGTGATCCCAACAGAGTACTTAGTACTTAGGGCAAGGACTGAAGGAGTTTGCAATCCCATAGGAAGAACAATAATATCAACCAACCAGAACCCCCAAAGTTCCCAGGGAGTAAACCACCAACCAAAGAGTATACATGGGAGTACCCATGGCTCCAGCTGCATATGTAGCAGAGGATTAACTTAACCGGCATCAATGGAAGGGGGCCCCCTTGGTCCTGTAGAGGCTCAATTACCCAAAATAGGGGAATGCTAGGGCACTAAGGCAGGAGTGAGTAGGTGGGGAAGCACCCTCATAAAGGCAGGGGATGGGGTAGGGGTTGGTGGAGAGGAAACTGGGAAGGGGGATAGCATGTGAAATGTAGTAGGATAAAATAACCAATAAAAAGAAAATGATAAGGGGATTCCTAGTAATAAGAGTAATACCTAATAATAAATGATTGAGTTTCCTAGAAATGCTAGAAACTATACTCATACACCAAACTATATATATACTACACTACATTGCTACCTAAACATGGTCTGAGAAAGGTTGTCAAAAGAAACAAAATGTCAAAAGAAAAAAAAATGTGGATGGGAAAAGCTATGATGTGTCAATCCTGGAGTGAAGAAATATACAAAAGGAAAGTTGAGAGTGTGAGAAGTAATCTTTCACAGGGATAGTGCATGAGTTAGCTATCCAAAACCAAAACATGATCCTCCTAATATATGAAACATATATACAAATAATAATATATAAACTTAAGCTACAATAAAGCTTATAATAAACTTAGCATGTTGTTTATCTACCTCCATCTATCATCTATCTATCATCTACCTATCACTTTGTCTCACTCTATATATTATGCATACTTAGTTTTTGTATGCAGTAACAATTCAAGAAAATAATGACCATAGATTAAAAGAGCAATAGGATTACATGAGACAATTGGGAGGGAGGAAAGGGAAAACAGAAATGATATAATTTTATATTACAATATAAAGTAAAATGTTTTTAGAAAATTAAAAAATAGTAATACCCATGCTTACTTGCTTTATCTTTCACAAGTGGCTTAATTACAAATAGCTAACTTGAAATTAAAATGTATATATGCTTTTTCTATGAGTCAAAGGTTTATTAGGAAGACTTAGATACTTAGAGAGTTGGAGTATCTTTAAATTACAGAATTCTGCATCAGTTGGCTTTTCTGCCCTAATAAACTTCAGGATTTTGAAAATATTGATTCTTTATGTCCCAGAATCCCTGCTCTATCATCGGCTCCAGCCATTTAAAATTACGTCATCCTTTATGATATGACATATAATGTTCCCCTCAATTAAATCTCAGAATGTTTCTAAGTTGGTAAAATTATTCATCCTTTTGCTAAATTTGCTATGAGTAATACAGAATTGTTGAAATTTTCATCTTCAAAGATATGGAAAGAACAATTTTTAATTCCATACAGAAAAAAAAAAAAAACAAGGAGAGCAAAAACTATACTCAACAATAAAAGAACTTCTTGGGGAAATCACCATCCCTGGAATCAAACTGTACTACAGAGCAATAGCTATAAATTCACATGGTATTGGTACAAGACAGACAGATGGATCAATGGAATAGAATTGAAGACTCAGAAATGTAACTGCACACCTATGGTCACTAGATCTTTGACAAAGAAGTCAAAACCATCCAGTGGACAAAAGACAGCATTTTCAACAAATGTGCTGCCTCAACTGGCAGTCAGTATGTTGAAGAATGCAAATCAATTCATTCTTATCTCCTTGTACAAAGCTCAAGTCCAAGTGGATCATGGACCTACACATTAAACCAGATACTGAAACTAATAGAAAAGAAAATGGAAGGAGCCTTGAATACATCAGCACAGGGGAGATTTTCCTGAAGAGAACACCAGTGGCTCATTCCCTTAGATCAAAAATGGACAAATGGGACCTTGTAAAATTGAAAAGCTTCTGTAAGGCAAAGGACACTGTCAACAGAACAAAATGGCAACCCACAGACTGGGAAAAGATCTTTACCAATCCTAGATCCGAAAGAGGGCTAACATCTGAAATATTTAAAGAACTCAAGAAGTTAATCCCCACAGAACCAAATAATTCATTTTAAAAGTGGGGTACAGAGCTAAACAAAGAATTCTGAACTAATGAATCTTGAATGGCAGGGAAGCACTTAAAGAAATGTTCAACATCATCTGGGAAAAGCAAATTCAATCAATCCTGAGGTTCCACCTCACATCAATCCAAATGGTTAAGTTCAGAAACACAGGTGGCAGCAGATGAAGCTGAGGATGTGGAGAAAAAGGAACACTTCTCCATTACTGGTAGGACTGCAAGCTGGTAAAAATACTTTGGAACTCAATCTGGCAGTTCCTCAGAAAAATGGAAATAGTTCTACCTGAAGACCCAGCTGTACTACTACTGGGCATGTACTTATTTCTTTCATAGCACTATTGTAAATTCTCTCCCACACTCTCCCTCCTTATCTATATTTGCTACCTCCAATGCTGTTTTGCAGCTTTCCTTAACAATATGAAACAGGCTGAGACTCATTTTATTGATTTTATCAAGTTATTTTTTAAACAATGGACAGTTTATGACTGAATTGATTCTTTTCACAGTATAGTTGCCTTCCAGAGATGAAATCATTACATGTATTAGTAATGATGCTAATTTATATTATTTCCTATTTCCCATTAGCAATATTAAGCGCAAATATTGATCTTGATATTTTACTATAAAAATATAAAGCTTATGCTTATCTTGCATAGTATCTGCTTTGACAAACATTAATGATATTTGCAATGAGCCATCTTTATGTAAGGCAGATACATTATTTACTTTATGGCATTTTAACCATAATGTGTAAGATCTAAGATTTGTAAATGCGTATCACATCTTATGCTAAGTAAACAGTCCTTGGTTATGTGCCTAGACTTACTGCAACTTGGTATGACAAGGCTGACTGATATCTACAGGAGTCCTCTCCTTTTCTGGTGAGAAAAGAAAGTAGAGTGCAAGGAGAAGGAGGGGAGAGGAGAAGAAGAAGAGGAGGGAAGGGATGCTGAGATCAGAACATAAAATAAATAAATAACTTAATGAGTTATTTTTTATTTCCTATTAACGTTCCATAAGATGTGTCAGTAACAGCTCAACAATGTTCACAAGTGGAAAGAAACATTGTTTCAACTGTGTCCTCAGATATACCTCAGAGGAAGACATTCAACAGTTATGCTGCATTGATTTAATCCTTAAGTACAACTAGAATAATTTTCCACAAAACTGTATGAATATTGCTCTGCATGTGGCATAATTCATATCAACGCAGTGTGTATTTCTCTTTAAAAACTCATAAGAGGATATACTTTCCTCTGTGCCTGAATGTCTATTGATAAATTATAAAACATGATGATTAACTGAAAAGATGTAGAAATCATGAGACTTGTTCATGAAGCTTCTGCAACATTCTCTAAGGAAACCCTCTTAACTCTGTCTACTTCAGTGTTTTAATTTACAAACCCACAAATCTAAACCGACTTTCAATTTGTCTTCACAGAGGAGGAAACATATGAAGCAAGACTGTATTTGTTCTAAAACTTCATATTCCAAATAAAACAAAGCCTAATAATGTTGCAATTAAAAAAAACTGATTGTTAATTTTGTAAATCAAAGCTGTTTGAAATGAAGTAGTCATCTCTAATCTTCTGCTTAAAAAAGAAACTCGTTCATTAATGTTATCTTAATTGAATATTTTCGACCTCTCAGATCTTTGAAAATTTAATCAGAAGCAACAACTTAAATTGCTAATGGTATTTATAGAATATAAGAAGTTGTTTCTCACTTTTGTGCATTGACATTTTCTTGCAGGCTAAATTTACTAATTTCATCAAAATAAATTTACTTTCAGTGTATATAAAACCAAACTGAACCTTAGCTACCAGCTCCCTTTTCAGAAGAAATTAAGTCCTTTACAGAAAGGAAGCATCTGATTGAATGCTAGCCATTATTTCAAAACTTGGAGGAAGCCTGGAGCCTAAGATTTTCTCCATAATGACTTGCATTCCTATTGGTGAATAATGGCATTGTAACTACATTAACTTCTAAATCAGTCCTTACTGAGTATTAATCAACATGAAATATTGACTTTACTCCTTCAATTCACCTTAAATATCTTGTTTTGATCCCTTGTCTAAAATGAATCTAAAACATGCAGTTCATTTTCTTCTTACACTTTCTTTTATATTTTACATCATATAGTAAATTAGCTCACAGATTAAAATTAATGAAAAAAATGGAAAGATGCAGTAATACAATCTGTGAATACCTGCTGTAAAACTGAATTGCAAGTACTCTACCTTGTAAGAAAGCCCTGGACAGTGAAAGGGAGATGTGTTGATGGAGGTCAGACTTTTATTAAGGCTGTTAACTAATCTAAGACAGCTCTTTGATTTTTCACAGTTGATATACTGAGGTAAACAAATACTAACTCCAAGTACAAAATTGTAGAGACTCTTTTAGACTTTGTATGTGTTTTTCACAGTTTTTACATCAATTTCTGCACAAACATGTTTTAAGAATAAGAACTCAGACTCTCCAGAAATATGCCAGTGGGTGGTGGTAACTCCACGTTCATCATTTGGAATGACTGTTGGCAGTTACCAGGGAAACAATTTTTCTATACAAGAATTTCCAATTTATGAAGGTTTACTGATGTAAATTCAGACCAATTTTTATATTTCTGCTTACATACATGCTTCTAAATACAACATATAATAATTATATATATATACATATATATCATATAGCTCTTTAATGTTCATTTTATGAAATGTATAGATTAGGACAGGGTGCTGTTCAGATAATACATCACCTACTTACGTTCATGAAAATTCTAGAAAAGGTATATTTTTTCCTACATGAAAAAATTACAGTTGTTTTTCTCTTTTACTCCCCTAGAAATTAAATTGTTTTTACAAATCTCACAAAAAGTTTCTGCATAGAATAAACTTCCTCTTTTTGGTCATTTAGAAAAAAAGTATATTTATTCAATTAATTGATATTTGTAGAAGACAATGGCTAGTGATCTGATGTCCAAATAATCCCCTGATAAAAGATTATTAGCTATAACCTTTTCATTATATAGGAGGAATAATCTGAAGAAAAATTGTCACTATAACCTCAAAGAAGAGATGAATAAATCCATAGATTTTTCTATGAGTCAAAGGGTTATTAGGAAGGCTTAGATACTTAGAGGTTTATAGGCACTTAGCTGTCTCAGGCAAAATGTTGACTCATGTACTGCTTCAATTATATCACTCAGAAACTTATTGTTCTTAATGGGAACTTTGTGTTTATGGAAATTATATGGGACATACACACACAACAAGAATTCTCTCATTTTTCCAGTGGTATAATATTTACAAAAACAGAATGGCTGATAAACATATTAATCCCCACTCTGCTGAGTTGTATAATGTGTTCTTCATCTACAATAAATATTTCTTTCACTGTTGATTTCCATTGTGCTGTTGTGATTTAATAAATAGTCCCTGAATGTGAAAGAAATTCCATACACTAAAATTCAGCTGATTGTAAAACTCAGTGTTCTTTAAATAGTTCATCTCAATTTTTAATTAATTGATTTAACTGTCTAGCTCTCTTACTGTAAATGACAGTATCTTCTCTTTGGATTTGACTAACCAATTATACTCTGGTCACCAGACCTGGTCCAAAGGAGGAAGCTCAATTCTGCACTGTGTAACACAGTTAAAGAATACAGTCTCAGTGATGGATGAAGAGGCTTTTGTTCCTCTTCTGCTAAAAAGGCTCAACAAACTGTCTTCAAAACTTTCCTACTCATGCTTGTAGATTTCTCATGTCATCCAAATAAGATGAGGACGGAATCTTGTTTTCTCTAGTGAAGAACTTATTATTATTATTCATACAGGTGGGAACAAATGCTTGTTTTGTAATATGATGGCTCAGTGCTCAGCTAGAAGTTGATGCAACAATCAGACATTTGTATAGCTTCCCTCAAGGCTCAGGAAGCAGAACAGTAAATGAAGAGAGGGAATATTGTGTACCACCTTCCTCTGGATTACATTTTTAACTTCTGCTAGGAGAAGGATTTCTCAGAAGAATTGGGAAGACCAAAAAAATCCACGAGACTCAGAAACACTTTTGTCATGCGAGCTGTAGATCTGGGGGAGGAAAAAACAAAATAGAGGCACTGATGTCATATCTTGAATCCTCACAGGTGGTAGGGTGGGATTTTGGTGATGCAGCCGGATGAGTAATGTAATTACAATCCTTTACAAATGCTGCTGTGAGTAATTCCAATTAACTGTTGATAACATTTGACTTAGGTAGAACCATCTCCCTGGGATGCTGCTGATACCTTATCTAGCTGAGTAGATGTGTAGACAAATATCTTCCTGGAAAGCTTTGCAGAAGAAACTATTCATTAAAAATAAAATTAGGATAAACATTCTCAATTTTTGTCAAAAATTCTTTAGAATTATGATATCTAAATTTTAAATATTTTTGAATTTATCATCTCATACTGTATTTGTCTAATAAATACATTTACAAGGAATATATGTACTTATACACACATGCATTAAAAAGCATTGCAAAAAAGTAATTAATATTAGAATGGGGAAGATATCTGCCTAATGGCATCTCAAGGAAATTTCTCTTTAAATATTTAATAACAAAATTTTGCTAAAGGTAATAATGCTATTGAAACAATTGGGGCATAATGTGTTTTTATTCTGAAATGTAACAGGGACTTTCTGGCACGAATAAATGCCAGAAAGGAATATGTTCTCAAAGGAGAACATATTCATTTGTTTGAAGAATACATTTTGTGCATTACCTCCAGTGTTTGTATTTTTATTTTCCTTTCTGTACATTCTTTTCAAATATTTCAGTACATTTCAGTATTTAAATGACTTATAGAAATGAAATCATGCTGTGAACTTAACTCTCATCCTTCTTTAGTATGATTAAATTCTATCTGTCCATATTTTAAAAGCTTCAAAATGAACTAAAGATTTTATAAATTCACATAATCACCCACAGAATGTGCATCTGGAAATTCTGTCGCTTATTAATTCTAAAGATTCATTGAATGATTTTTACAAATCAATTACTATAATCTACATAATCAACAATACTGTGTATTCAACTTATTGTTTGTAAAATGTATTTGCTCTTGTTATATATTATAGAATTGCTTGTTATATTATTTTGATTTATAATACTAGAAATTATTATCATTTCAGTAATTCATAATATACACATTATCCAAGAAATTTCTCTCACCTCAGAATGTTTATGCTTAATTACTAGTTCATTAATTATCTCTGTAAATATTCTAGCTAATGTCACAATGATGTTCTTTTAACATTAATATTGGAAAGGACCTTTTCCATATTTGAAATCTGATAACACATGTAGTATTAATACAAGATGATATTCATATAGTTATAGCTGTCTATTTCAACCACCTAAAATATAGTATCATTAAGAAATTCTTGCATGAATTAACAAGTGTAAAAATTGGTCTCATATGCAGGATGTAATTGTTGTTTGATATGCATACTGCTTAATAATCAACCCTTTCTATCTCTTTCTGAACTCTTGCTGACTTGTTCAACTCAGCTTTTCTGGACAAAACTCTTCTCCAAACTTATTAAGTCAAATTGGTTTCTAACAGACTCTGAATAAATAGTTATGTTTGGCCTCATACTAATACTGACAATCTGCTCTAATCTTCTGGTTCCTTCTGATTCTCAGGCTCATCCCGTCTTTACCTGCAACCTGTCTCTGTAAAACTGGCCCACTAAAACTGCCATTATCCTATCTATCTACCTACTTAGCTATCTACCTACCTTTCTATCTCTCTCTCTATAGATCTATCTATCTATCTATCTATCTATCTATCTATCTATCTATCTATCTATCTATCTACATACATATATATATATTTATATATACCTACTTATCTAACTACACACACACACACACACACAGACAAACACAAATATATCTGTGCTGCTTTCTTAAATTACCTCTTTCTTGTCTGTCTCATGAGAGTTGGGCATAGCCTATCTCTGATTCATTCTTTTAAATCTTTCTCTGACGTCATTTTTCTGATCCTCAGTTAGTTGTCACTTTCCAGCATGGCTACTTCCTCTACAATCTATCTATATCTTCATTATTAGAGATTAAAGTTTGTAACTAAGGCTATGTTACTATTAAAGCCAGATCATATACTAATCCACAGCCTGTCTGTATTCGTGCCAGATTATACGGACCTAGAATATCTTTGGATATACCTAGAATATCTTGCCAGAGCAGCCATGTTGCTGAGTTAAAATTCCTCTACAAAGAAGTGCATGTAATCCAATTCAAAATAGAGGTTTTGTTTATTTATTAGTGAGATTTGTGGGATTCTTTTCTTCTTTCTTTGAAAACTGAACTCCCTCTTGCCTATGAGGAAATAGTACATCCTAGTTCCCTAATGAGGTATCTAATATTTTGCAATTTCTAGGCAAATAACATGGTGATATAATTGTGTCACTGTAAAAATAATGAAGCTGGATTAAATATCTCTCCTAGTTGGATTCCTTTATTCTTTTTTCTTTACTCTCAATTCCCAACAGCCAGCCTTATTTTAAGGAGCCTTGCTCTTTAATGATAGCTGCTCACAAATCTTAACTGTTGGGGCTTAGAGTTTCTCTCTAAGTTTCCGAGCTATGCTGAGGCTTAGGGAGTAGTGAGATATAGAAAATAATGAGACAAATTAATTTCCTTCTCCCAGAGGTACTGTACTCCCCATAGCTATCACTCAGAGGACACTCTCTTCTCTGAAAGATTGATATAAAAATAATTTATGTCAGGCTAAGAGGCAGAGCAAATCTATCTGCCTGGAAAAGCACATAAATTCCTTTAAGAGAAGAATAGTAGCTTGTGGAGACAGAGCTTCTTCGTAATTAGGGGTGTTTATTATCCTTGTCAGGCTTTAACAATCAATTCTGGAGTTGTATAATGAAAGGAATTTCAGCATTTAATATATAATTATATCATCCAGGTACCTACATAATTTAGGTGCATAATTCAATGGTCATGAGTTGCTAAGCTAAAGGAATTTATTTTAGCTAAAATTCAGAAGAAATAATTAGAAAATCCTGGAAATGAACATCTTCCTAAGCTGAGAGCCATGATAGAATAATAGATTTTAAGATTTACAAGGAAGATCAGTTAATTTATTTACTCCAAAGGAATAACGCCATTAAAACAAATCATGAAAATAATTGTTATAAATACAACAAACATATTATATAATATATTTTATACCTAAATAGTATAATGTCAACTAAAAGATTAATCACTGTTTCATTTTAATGTAGTGTTTTACACATGGTATAGAATATTACCAACAGCACTATTATATCAGATGATAGCCAGTGGGAAAAACAGAAATTATTAACAAGGGCTTTGGCAAAATATCCGATCTTTTATTTCAGTTTTGTTTTTATTTTTCTACATTTGACATTAATCTTTATGCAAGACACTGGACATTTGTATTTTTTAAAAACTACTATGGAAATATATATATGTATATATATTCTAGGATATATATGTATATAAATTCTAGGATAATGTTTTGTGAATATTCTTATCTCCCTTTTAAACTCTGAGCGAGAGGTGCCTTTGTTCACATTATTTATATTTTCTGTGCTTAGATTTCAGGACAAGTTTTCAGTATCTACATGCAAGTTTACATCAAATATTTATTGAAAGCATCTTCTTTTATATAGTTCTAACATGTGCCTTATCAGCATAGGTATAACACCCACAAAAAGTTATTTTAGATTATTAAAAGATTTGGCACGTAGAATTCATTTAAAAGATGTTACATTGTTTTTTTGTTAATTATCTAGTTTGTAATTTGTGACAGGTCAAGATCAAACTCTTAAATATCATCAAGAATTTTTTTATAATAAAATGTTTGTATCATTGTCTAAGTTTTCTAGTTCAAATTATGTTTTAATTTAGGCTCAGCATAGTTTCATGTCATAATATGTTGTGAATATGAAATAAGACTGAATTTTAATTCTTTTGTTACTATCATAAAATATGATTCAGCCTAAATATCAATTCAGACATTTACATTTTTAAGAGGCTCACCCTTGAATTTTCCTGGTTTTGTCTTAAATAATTGATTGACTTGTGTAACTCATAGGAAATTCCTGAATCAATGGTTAATATTCCAGATTCATAGATTTTCAGCTATCTAGGGGATGTTTGTTTATTGGAGTTGCTCTGTTTTATTTGTCACATAGGGCCATGTGCTGAGGGTTTGGCAATGTAGAAGTGATATTTACCCTGTAAAGAGATAGAGCCTAGAGGAAAGGAGATTTCACTGGGGACTACTGTAGTTGGCTGGAAAACATCTCCCCACTGGCCCAGCTGTTGGAACACTTGGTCCCTAGTTGGTGCCACTATTTGTACAGATTAGGAAGAACTGCCTGAGTGGAGGAAGATTATGACTGAGTACAAGCTGTGAGCATTAACAACGTCACCCCACTTCCTGTTCTTTCTGCTTCCTCTCTGATGGAATACTCAACCAACTTCATTCTTGAACCACCCTAACTTGAGTTTATTCACCACATGGACTTCATTTGTGCTCTATGAGACAAAACAAACTTTTTCATCCATATTTGGCTTTTGTTCTTCTTATTTTTAATCACATAAAAGAATATAGAGACATATATAGGGCAAGATGTTAGAGATCTAGCTGCTCTAGCTTCCTCTTTGTAGAATGTGATTTTTTTTTTACCCTCAACCTACAACTCCATTGTTGTCTGCCATGGACACAATGGTATAACACAACCAAGGGAAGTTTTATTCAAATCTATATCATGATTTTGTTAGTTATCAAAAAAAAAGAGCCAAATAGGTCATAAGGAAATGATATGCTTTCTATTGGTTATATTTTCTATTGATTAGTAAGCCAGATCACTTGAAAACATGAGAAGACTTTTCTTGGAAAATGAAATGGTCATGTTATAGTTCATAATGATTGGCATTGGTTCACTCTAATGAAGAAGGCAGGAAGATATTAACCATCTGAGAAATAAAGGACCTATGTTAAGTGTGTTTTATTTTCCTCAGAGTTGCTGAAGAGATGATTGAATCAATACATTAATCAAATCAAAATGTGTGTTATATATATATATATATATATATATATATATATATATGTATGTAAATGTTTATTTGTATGAAGTAGTTTCATGATTGCATAACCATGTATATGTGCATATGGATGATTTGAGTGTACAACATGTTCCTTCTGATTTTGTTTTGTTTTGTATGGTCTCTCACTGAATCTATTCATTCAGCAAGATTATCTGATTGTCATGCATAGGACCATGATGAAATATAAGGAGAAGGAACTAGTTATGGGTATGGTTTTTCCTTTGAGGAACAACTCTATCACCAACCTTCAGGGTATGTCAATGTTTGTGACACTACCTTTAATTTTAACAATCCAACCACAACTTTTGCTGATGAGGAACTGCAACAGCTCACTGTTGCCACTTAAAATGCATCAACTTCTGTCTTTTCTAAATCATGGCAAGAATATTATTATGTTTTTAAAATGTATCTCATTTCATAATTTTCATGTTGAATAGAAGATAGTGTTGATTAAAACATGGAATTAATTTTTTCCTCAATAGAATTAAATCATTTTATATCATTATTTTTTCATATAAAACTTATTTCACTTTTATTCATTTTATCAAGCTACACAGGAAGCAGACAGTGAAAACACCCCACCCACATTTCTTATTTATTCATCAGTTCACGCTGTCATTCCAAACCTTTCTGAGCTCTCAATCATAACTGAGCGTTCTTGCCAGGGGGAACTTATATGTCATTTGAATGGAAATCTCTAAAGATATCCCTTTTCTTTGTAACTATGCTCAAATGCAAACTTCCACATGATGAAGAATAAAACTTCTGTGCTATTGTCTGTCTGCAAAAAGATTCTGGGCCTTCTGTAGGTCTCTATAATTAATGACAGATAATATGGTCTGTGATCTATTCATAAAAGTGTAGAATAAAAT
The DNA here is from genome assembly GCF_008632895.1 of Mastomys coucha. Taxonomy (NCBI): domain Eukaryota; kingdom Metazoa; phylum Chordata; class Mammalia; order Rodentia; family Muridae; genus Mastomys; species Mastomys coucha. The sequence continues at coordinate 75,410,572 of NW_022196915.1, forward strand.
ATAACATTGCCAACTATCTGTATAGTCTATAGGACAAAAAGTAGGAGTCTTTTCTAGCTTAAAATGTTATAAATTGATACATGCTTTTTAAAATATTCTGCAACATACAACTCATTTTTTTCTGTGAATCAAATTATTAAAATCTTTTGATACACTAAAAGTTTCCCAGGACTACACTGAAAATTTTCTGGTATCAACATTCTTTTCACTGTCTTTGCCTTGTATTATGAAATAGTTAGCATAGAGTATGACTGGCTAAAAGAAATGGAAATGAATAGTGGTTGTTGTTACTAATTGAATCTTACAGTAACTAAAACTTCATAATAGCAGGAAATAAGTGCTGATTCCGTTTTATGGTTAAGTGAAGAAAGACAATTATATTAGAATTGTTGGAAAAGGAAGAGATTGCTGAATCTACAAATCTAAGTATTCACTCAGCTTCTTGTGCATTGTACATTTAAAAACTGCAAAGTAATGATGGGAGGTTCCCTCACTGCTTTAATGATTACATCCTATTTAAAGGCTAAATATTGTGGAATGAAGATCAAGGTCAAAATAACAATATTATTTTTCTGACAATAAAATGTAAATATTTTAGTTTTAGTTTCCCAAACTGTAATTGGAATATACACACTATGGTGGAGAAACACATGTCTTTATGCAACAGCTATTGTCTATAGCTTTTATTTTTTCTGTTTTGTCTACTTACAAGTCTTTGAAATTGAATTTTATACATTTCTGAGTGATTTTAAAATAAATGTATTTTTTAACAGAAGTAATTCATCTATTCTAACAAAATCTATACCATACTTGGTTAATGGAACTCATATAGAAAAAAAAATATCCAAGATTTTATTGCAGTTTCACTGAGTAACTAAAACCTCCCAGATATTATGCAATGACATTTATATTTCAGTGCTTCATTGTAAATCTCTGAAACATACACCATACTCTCTCTCTCTCTCTCTCTCTCTCTTTCTCTCTCTCTCTCTCTCACACACACACACACACACACATTAAAATCATAGATGTATAAATTAATATTGGTAAGTATATTGTTCACTCATCCCTCTCTTATGCAGTTATGTGTTCCATTTTTGGATGATTTTTTTAGTTACTTCCCTCAATAAGTAATACTTTCCATGTACAATTATTTCAATTCATTATTGTATTTTAAAACAAAATCCCAATAGTTTGATTTTACCAAATGAAGGATTAGGAAGGAGGAAAGCAGGCAGCCAACTTTCTCCTCAGCTGATGTTCCAGGAAAGAAAGCCCATTTTCCTTTTCTATCTTAAAATCCATTCCAACTGAATGCCCTCCCCCTTGGCACTTTCTGTACATCTCTCTATTTGTCCTTTTGACTTCCTCTCACTCTCTATGGTGTTTTCTATGTTCACTCCCTGCCAACTGATGGTTGGTTCTTTCTCTTGACCCATGATAGACTATACTTAAAGTTTTTAAAATAAGCAGAAAGCTCTTGGATTAAAGGTATGTTCTAGGACTGAAACACACCATAATTTAAAATATGTTTTCCAGTACAATCTTACAGTGTGAAAAAATATCCTGCAACACTCTTGGATTAAAGTTGTTTGCTAGGCCTGAGCCACATCACAACTAGAGACAAATTGTTCCTGTATACAATTTCAAGATTTACAGTGTAGTCAAATATCTTGCAACATGTCATTTATTAAATTTATTCTTACCATTTAATTTAATACTATTTAAAGTGATAGTTGTTCTTTTTTTGTACTAGATTGGTAACAATTACTACATCTATATAAAACATATTTTATATTGTTATTTCATTTCCATAATTTTTCTCACATTGCTTATTAAGTCTCATATTTTTGGAAAGTATCATCATGCTGTCAAATTTATTGTGCCCCTTGTTCATTTCCAAATTATTGCATTTTATTCATTGTCCTTGTCCTACAACTGTTCTGTCTAGAGTTCTCCTTGCTAAGTTGCATGCACGACAATACTGAACAAGTACTCTGGCATTTTTCTCAAACATGACAAAAAGTTTTCAAATATTCTAATTTTTGGAGATGTTGTTTGTTCTCTTTCCAAGTAGAGTGCCTTCTAGAAGGGTTTGAAGAGGGCTGAGCCAGTTCTACACATATTTTGTGGAACTCATAATGAGGATGTTTATTCATTGAGTTTTGCCTTTGGAGATTTTATAATTAACTCAGTCATCCCCTTATTAATGACAGAAACTCTCAGACTAACACTTGTTTTGTTATCTATTTTGCATTTTTTTTGCAAAAGTTTAATGAAAACTTGAAGAAAATAATAATAATATTGTTCTTACTGGGAATATTTTAATATAATTATTTTCAACTGTCCTAGAACATTGCTCAGCCTTTGAATGTACATACATGTTCTTTCTACTAACTATCCAAATTGATTCATAAGTTCATAAGCAAACTTTTCATTTCTAATCTTTTAATCCAGTTAGTACTTCAATATTTAAATGTTTGATACTGCTTAGCTACATATTTGCTTCCTTAGTCTTTCAGTAAACAGTTGTACCATTATTAAGATATCTTTTGTATTTTTGTTACATTTTTCCTTTTTATGTAAAGTCTACTATTCTCACTTTGGCTAGCAAATTGCATGGAATGTATGCTTTATCCTTATATTTTGAGTCATTTTATGTTCTTCAGTGTAAAGTGAACATCTGTAATTAGATGTCAAATTTGTTAGTTTGAATTCTTTAATATCTGTTTCCATGGTATTAAATTAAAAAATGGTTGCATATCATCATGTGGGTACTAGGAACTGAACCCCGACCCAGTGGAAGAGCAGCCAGTGATTGTACTAGTACATCATTCTGCTTTGCATCATTTCATCTCAGTCATATGGACCCAGGATTGTAATAAACAATGTTGTAGGATGAGGTTTGCTGTCTCTCTACTGATTTCACTGTGTCTAAACTACTCTCAACTTATCTCTATTATACACTGTGACAAAGGAGATTATTCTGAACATTACTACTGACTCTATATGTTCACAAATATAATTAGAGACTAGATCTCTCTAATGCAATGTTGGGTTGACATACCCCTTAGGTAGTGTTATCTAAATTCAACACATTTTAAAAAATTCTTCATATATATTTATATATATAATTATTATTAATTAAGTATTTAATTAATCATTTTATTTATTTACATTTCAAATGATATCATCCTTCCAGGTTTCCCCTCTACCAACCATCAATCCCATCCCTTATCCCCCATCTTCTTTGCCTCTCTGAGGTTGCTCTTCCATCCACTTACCCACACATGCGTCACCACTCAACCATTCCTCAGATGACATTAGCTAAAGTAAAGGGGAGAGAGAACCTATAGAGAACACCTCCAGTATACAGGCAGTGCTCCCAGTTGTGGGATGAGCCCACACACACATCTCAAAAGTTTTAACTCAGAATTGTTCCTGTCTAAAGGAAAGGCAAAGACAAAGAATAGAGCAGAGACTGAAGCAATCCAGAGACTACCCCCACCTGGAAATCCATTTCATCAGCAGACACCAAAACCTGACACTATTGCTGATGCCAATAAATGCTTGCAGGAATGGCTGTCCCCTATAAAGTTCTGCCATCATCTGACTAACACAAATGCAGATATTCACAGCCAATCATCGGACTGAGCCTGGGGACTCCAGTGGAATAGCAAGGGCTGAATGAGCTAAAGGTAATTGCAACCCCTTAGGAAGAACAATATCAACTGGATCACCCAGAATTTCCAGGGACTAAAGGATCAACATAATTTTAGGCCTAAGTTTAGATACTATGTATACAATGTTTTAAGAATTCCCTTCCCAATATTTCATTTTAATTCAAAATCAATATTAAGGATTGAACACAAAACAAAAAAATTTCATGAGTACATAGTTTTTTCTTCTATTGAAATGTAGGTAAAATATAAAAGCACATCCTGATATTTGGACTTGTTTGGTTATCTTCTCTTGGAGTCTTGCTCTTTTATGAAGAGTAATCTGAGAAGTAACAAATTTGGGTGAGAGAAAAGGTGGTGGTGGGAGTTGGGAAAAGCAGAGCAAAGGGAAACTGTGGACAGGATATATTCTATAAGAGAAGAATCTATTTTCAATAAAAATAAAAGTAATGTATGAATTAAAAACAACAATAAGATATATGTTCTTCATTCTAAAGCACATGGATAAATAAATGATAACATAAAGCCAACTTTTAATATATTTTTTGTGTATTTATATGTGTAAGTGGTGAGAGAGAAAAAAGGTGTTGGGTATACAAGTGATTGTTAATATAGATTCTGGAAGTCAATAGTGATTATCTTTCTCTCTCATCATTCTTTTTCAACTTAATCTTTCAGACACTGTCTGCCATGGCAGACTATGGCAGACAAAAAAATATCAGCACATAGATGGTTCTACTAGATTGGTTGACCAGCAAGACCTGAAATTCTACTTTTTCCACTTCTCCAACACTGGTATTTCTGCTATGCTGATATCTTTTAATGTTGGCAACGGGCATTAATTTCTAGTCTTATTTGTGTGACCATTTTAAAGCTGAGCCTTCTCTGAAAAGCCCATCTCCCAAATTAATGAAATTTTAATGGTATTCATATGTACCCATTGCAGAAGCTTCTCCTGCTTTATCTTTTAATATTAATATAATGAATGTATTTACAAGCTAGTTGTTTATGAGAGATATGCCTGAAATATATACATCTTTAAAACAAGTCTCTAATGTTACTAACATGTGTCAATACCTTAGAATATTGGAAGCTATATATTTTCTATATTAGGTTTAATAAAAATTTTGAAATGATAAGTCTATTAAATGGAGTTTTAATAAAGTATTTTATTAAGTAAATAATTAAAAATAATAGATGTAAGTAGAGATTAGTTTATAGATATCTCAGAGTTTAAACTATGTCTAACAAAAATTTGTGAAATATTTTAAAAATTTTCTTCAAATACTAACCATACCTACCAATGTTGTGAATCTAGATCTACTAACCTATCATTTCTGAAACCATATTAAGTGACCCCGAATTTGAGAAAGAACATTAGATTTTTCAAAAGGCACTCAAAAAATAAATCCTCCTACATCATATTGGTGAGTCTGACTTCTGTCCCATATTGCACTAATAACTTTGCTCTTAAGAATCTCATGCAAAATTCATTGGATATTATGGTAGAATGGATGACTTCTGCCTGGTGTGCTAAAGGAGGAAGAGGAGTGAAAAAGGAACCTACAGTTAAAACTAACACTACACAGTGACAACCAAAGCTTCAGATGAACAAGAAGGAAGTTTTTCTGCTTTGTAAATGAGCAATGTTTCAGGAAATGTCAGAGAATACTGATAAACTTTGATATCATTTTGTTTGCTTTTATAGATATTCCTTAAAGAGAGACATTTCATAGGAAAACACTTGTTTTTTGATTGTTCTAGGTGGAATACAAAGGGCAGATACCCGTGAAAGTGATAGAATTAAATTTAACAGGCTTCAAGGACATTTTCATATATGTCAGCTCATATCAAGCTGAATTTAAAATGTTTCTTCTGCAGACCACCAAATATTAGCTCTCTGAGAAATAGCTAAAAAGCCAAATAGACATTGGGGTGATACAGGGGAATAGGTAAATAGTTTACATGTGGAGCTTTATGTAAAACATCATTTTAAAATTTTTAAGTATGATTGATCTGATTAAAAAATTATATTCAAAGCAAAACACATTGCTCACATAGGGAGTCAATCATAAGGAAAAAAACAATAAAATACTCTCACATTTTTGTTTTTAGACTTTATACACTAAGAAAATAGAAACATACTCTGACTATTACAATGTATATATGTTTATTTTTAAATTTGAGTAAAGCATTTGTTAAACAAATAAACATATAGAAACAACTGATCTAATTCTCTACTCAAAGCATCTCAACTAATATGAATTCATATGCTAAAACTTGCAATTTCTATTCTGTTTGTTCTGTGTAGCAATACTAAGAAAGCCTTTTATTGATAAATTATTTTGACTACAAGGATATACTTATAGTTGATAAGACAATTTTGTGTTGAAAAAACAAACTGCATATTCCCATTTCAAATACAGGAACTCAGTAATGATCTTCGACTGAATATATCCTTTAATCAGTGCAAGGCACTACACACATACACATTCACACACAAATGCACACACACACACACACACACACACACAAACTGCTAAACATGTTTATTTGAAATGTTTTGTGATACATTGAATTTATGCAAAATAACTTAAGAATTAATAAAAATATTTATGTAGGTTAAATGCCCTGTGCATTAACTCTTTAGGTACTCTTACATTACATGATACTTACCTTGACTGATTTTGAACTTCGGTTATGTAAAGTTCTTTACCTATTTTCTCTTTCTTTTTTTATTAGATATTTTCTTTATTTACATGTCATACAATATCTCCCTTCCCAGATTCCCCTCCGAAAAAAGGAAAAAAAATAATAAAATAAAGTAAAAATATCAAAAACAAAAACAAACCCCTGTTCTCCTGCTCACCACCCCACCCTCTTCTGTTTACTGGCCCTGGCATTCCCCTACATTGGGGCATAGAACCTTCAGAGGGCTAAAGGCCTCTCCTCCCATTGATGACTGACTTAGCCATCCTCTGCTATACATATGCTGCTAGAGCCATTAGTCCCACCATGTGTTCTCTTTGGTTGGTGATTTAGTCCCTGGGATCTCTGAGGGTACTAGTTAGTTCATATTGTTGTTTGTCCTAAGGGGGTGCAATCCCTTCAGCTCCATGGGTCCTTTCTCTAGCTCCTTCATTGGGGACCCTGTACTCAGTCCAATGGATGTCTGTGAGCCTCTACTTCTGTATTATTTGGGTACTCTCAGAGCCTCTCAGGAAGGATTCCCAGGTAGAGCAGCCTCTGGATTGTCCTTCCTTCAGTCTCTGCTCCATAGTTTGTCTCTGAAAATCCTTCCATAGGTATTTTGTTTCCCCTTTTAAGAAGGAACGAAGTATCCACCTTTTGATCTTCTTTCTTCTTGAGTTTCTTGTAGTTTGTGGATTGTACTTTGTGTATTCCAATCTTCTGTGCTAATATCCACTTATGAGAGATTGCATACTATGTTTGTTCTTTTGTGATTGGGTTACCTCACTCAATATGATATTCTCCAGATCCAGCCATTTCCCTAAGAAGTTCATAAATTCATTGATTTTAATAGCTGAGTAGTACTCCATTGTGTAGATGTAACACATTTTCTGTATTCACTGTTTCAATGAGATTTCAATTTTTAGTTTTTCAATCTTTGGTATTGTAGGGCAGTGGTCTTTTCAGTCAACTTAGGCTCAGTTGAGAAATAAGCCTAGAACCCTGGAGCCCCAATGAGCAGTTTCTGCAGGAGGCTGAAGGAGTTAAGCTAGAACTCCTGAGTCTTTGACTCCTGTTTCAGTCACAACCTCTCACAGATGCCCCCATGTGTGCTCTATCAGGTGGACAATGTCCCAAGCTCCCAGCATTCTAGCTGGACCCTACCCTCAGTCTATTGACCATAGCCAGGCATGCCCACCCGACAAATAGCCAAGCCTCATACAATATAAACTGCAGTTTGCGCCCTCCTACCTCTCTTGCTCTTTGCTTCCTCTCTTGCCTTCTTCCTCTTTCCTGTTCTTTGTCCTCTTCTTTTGCCCTCTTGCTTTCTTTTCTTTCTTTTCTCTCTCTCTCCTTTTCTCTTCCTCTCCTTTGTTTCTCTCTATTTAACTGGCCTATTTTCTCTTTCCTATAATAAAATATCTCATTTATACATTGCCTTTTTTTTTTAACTAATGCGCCCTGCCCCAGGCTTCAGCAGCAGAGAGAGCTCGAGGCTGTAGCAGCTAGCCACCAGGCACACATGGTATGATACTATTACTATTATTTTGCACAAATTGATAAACTACCCCATTATTATCTGAATTCTTTAGATACACAATATCATAATAGCACTAGAATGTTTCTCTATATAGTCTTCTTCTGTAAATGCTTCACTTACAAAACAGAGAGAGAATCCAATGGTTATTTTCTGTAGAGGCATATATGTGACATAGCTGAGTGATATCAAGCTTGTAAAGCAATCTCTCAGTAGTAATTAGCAAGATTCTTGGTTTTGCCATTTAAATATTCTTATATATCCTGAATTTTCTCTACTTTTAAAGAAAAACACAACTTTGAGCAATGGGCAGAGGTAAAGTGTACAAATCAGCATTGCATATTTTTACGTACCATCAAAAGATGTACTGTTTCTTTTATTTCCTAAGTGAGTAATAGGTAAATTATATTGTTTCACAAAATTATTTATAAAATACATAGAATGTTTTTAAATTTTAAATTATACAGCTGTTATATTTAGAAATTAATCTTTTACCACATTTTGTTTACTCAAGGAGTTTTATATGTTTCAAAAATTAATACATAAAGAAAATTGTTTTATTGCAGAGCACATATTTTAGCAAACATTCATAATTTTTATTAAATTACTCCTCAAATTAGATTGCTCATTCATTTTTCATTAAATCTTTATATTTTGAATTTAAATGTTGGCTATATACTCAACATATTTACAAAGGTCCCAGGCTTGTATTTTGTTCATTTTGTAGAAGAACTTGTGTGTCCCATATGATAAGTGAGATTTAGAAAACTAGCAGAAGTTGATCAACAGCTGAAGATCCTAGTATCTATTTCCTAGAAAAATGAAGTATGAATATATATGCAAACATTAAAAATGATATCTTGCTCCCAGTGTAATGGAGGGTGAGGGGACAGGAATGGATGGGTGAGTGGGTGGGGGAATGCCTTCAGAGAAGCAGGGGCAGGGCGAATAATATATGTGGTTTCCAGTTGGGAAACCAGAAAAGGGGATAACATTTGAAATGTAAATAAAGAAAATATCCAATAAAAAAGAAAAGAATGATAAAATGATATTCATTCTCAAATTATCTGTTTTAAGAGTGCTTGTATGATTTTATAGTGAAAATTGTGGATTAGAAAATACTGGGTTTCCTTAGACATTGTCACATTAAAGCTACCACTGTTAATAATTTCAGTATTAAAATTACTATGAAAAATAAAGCCAACAATATACCCTGAATAGAGCACCTTTGTTGGTACTAGAAATTTTGAATTCTTTTAAAATTGCAGTAGCTTGAGTTTCAGAAGACCTCTCCTGCATAGCAGAGAGCTGAAAAACAAGTGTTGCCTATATTTATTTATCATTCTCAGATTTAAAAAAACCAAAATTATAATTTTAAAAGACAGAAAATAAAAACTTGGTCATAAAGGTGAAAAGTGATACAAAAAATAAAATGTCAAAAAAAAAAGAAAGAATCAAGATGCCATTTCTCTTTTGGCTGCTTACTGCATGGGTAGGGCTGTAATTAATTAGGACAACAAAGACAGCATGGAAAAGTGTATGGAAAATAGGTTGTCTCTTAATAAATTATTTTGAAATTTTTATAAATATTTGAAGTGGAAACTTTAGTTTCCTCTGAAAATCAACTTTTTACAAAAGCATTGTCATACATAAGAATACCAACTGTGTGCCTCTACATAGGAAGTAGATAATAATCAAAGTACATGCTCTGAATTACTCTAGTTTTGAAGTCATAGTAATTAGGTAGAATCTAAAACAGGAAGATGAAGAGACCCAGTGAGATGGAAATTCAGGAAGAAAGAAAAAGCTAATAATATAGCATCCTGGAATTCAACTGAAAAATGCATTTCAAGGAGCAAGAATTACTAGTGAAGTTAAATGAAAATGACATGTCAAGTAAGAACAGGCATTGAGAACTGGCAATTGTATTTAACAATAGTGGATGTGACTGATATCCTTGATAAAAGCTGTGTCAATGGTGTGGTGACAGGAACCTGTTTGAAGTGGTAAGAGGAGAGATACTTGATGTAGTGAATTTAGATAACTTTTCTCAGGAGCTAACTATGACACAGAAATATAGTTCGTTATAGTGCACAAGTTTTAGGTTTCCTAGGGTTTTCAATACAGAAATAATTTTCCCTGGTGGGAATTTCAAATACACTTTCATGTACATAGAAACAACATGGTCATGAATATAAATGACATGTTATATAGTACTGAAAGCAGTTCTAAAGTACATTTTGACTGTGTTGGTACATTGAATATACTGAATTAACCTTATCATAATATGTTGTCATTAAGAGTGATAAAACAAAAGGAATTAAATTTAAGTGTTAATGATTTGTGTGGTTCACACCCAGGTTTTTAGGACTCAGAAGGCCAAATGAGAATAGTTCCTAGGAATTTCAGACTAGTCTGGGGCACATGATGAATATTAGGGAAGTGTAGGATAATTAGTAATGTCCTATTTCTGTAAAAAGTGATTTCAAATTCATTTCTAACTGTTAAAGAATTTTTCTTACTTAGATTGCTTTCATTTTTTTGTTTGCTTATTGAGAATCCTGTCAATAAGGATTCTGGGATCTATGTACAAATATGCACTCAGACCATGAAATAATGACAAGGATATTATCAAAGTACAACTTTGTGAACCAAGGTGTTTGCTGGTGTGAGTTAAAGGAAAATGAGCAACTATAAGACAGCTAATATCAAAAGGGCCCCTGAAGGAAAGTGATAATTCATAAGATCTAGAAGTCTTGAGCTGTTGGCATGACTTACAGGAGCCTGATTTCTTCACACAGCTGGGTGATAAATTCTCTCTTTGCACAAGCCTTTACTGTTTCTATTGACTCCTGATGGGCTGGCAGTTTCATAAATTTTGTAAATTTCAGGTGTTTTTTTTTCCCCAGATCTGTGAAGTTTATTTACTTCTTGAGTTTCATGAGCCTATAGTAGGATAGATTGTTTAAACTCAAAGGAAAGTATTATAGAACAAAATGTCTTTGATTCCATTAAACACAGACATTTATTTTAAGATAACATGTTAAAATAAGAGTTTTGGATCTGTAACCCATTTTCATATTTTGATTTCTCCTAAAAATGAGGCAAGCATAGCTCAAGAGAATTGTTGGCCATGTCCGGCAGACTTATATATTTTATTTTAAATTCCTGAGTCTTTTGTGATTTGGAAAAAACAGAGATAATGATTGAATGAGTAGATGGTGATCAGAAATGTTGTTCAAAATCATATGCCTTTTAAGAGAGATAACTCAGTTATATCAATTTAGATTTTGAGGACCATAACAAATAAAAATATTAATTGAGCTGATTATAGTGGTTAACATCAACATATCCAAGTCTGTATTATTTATCATTCACTAATCTATAAAAGGATACAAACTATTTTAAGTAACTTATTACTACTTTCATGGCAGCATCACTCTATGTGAAATTCCAAAAGTATGGGGATAAAAGTCATGTTAGGAACATGTTATGTGAACAGTCCTGGAGAGTGAAGAGTAAACTTATAAAGACCTCACAAGTTTAATGTTACTGATTGGTTTCATAGATATCTCTTTACAATCCATGCCTACATTTCTCTAAGGAAACTTAGTCTACTCATCATTGAAAACATGCTTATCTTATAAGATGTTTACTTGTATGAAAGTGCCTTATTACTTCCTTGGAAAAGTAGCACAAGCCATTTGGCAAGGAATTTAGAAGGGTGACAGCTATGAGAGATATCAGAAGATGGTAGTCATTTCTAACAAGTACCTGAAAAGACTTCAGAAGCCTTATAACTTGAGGAAACAAAAAAAATATATATACAAAAACAAGAATACTGATACTTATGGGTATGGTTAAAAGTCAAGTTTCTTAAAATTCAAAAAATTAAGCATCTGAAAAATAATCCATGTTTTTATGTAGGAGGGGGGGAATTCCTGTTCTCAGAAGAGAAGGGGACAGGTGAATGGGTAGAGGGTCTGTGTGAGGCGGTACTGGGAAGAGAGGGGTAAAGTGAATAAATGAGTAATTTCACAATAATAAACATTACTTAATAGCTACTGTTCATTTTCATTTACCTCCCTTTTTATTCCTTAAGAAGGGGTGTCTATTTATGATGACATGACTGGCAAGTTAATTCATAGACATCAGGAAATTTCCAAAGGCTTCTGTGTCTTTTACTATAGCAGACATTTACAAATGAAAAGCAAACTCTGAGTTTCATCCTTGTAATAAAATTAAAATAAAACACATGGTTTAAGAGTACCAACTTATGCTACTCTTATTATCTGAAATAAATGTGTGGGCTTCCATGTGTCTTTCTCTGGGTTTGCTTTTACAAATCAAAAAAGCCCAAGAAATCAACTATTATCTTTGAAAATTCTTATGATTCAGAGACACAATATATGGACACAGTTTAATAATAAGTAATGTATTATATGTCAGTATATTATATGTCAAATGATATATTATAGTCAGTTCACTTTACTACACTTTTCATAAGTTCACTGTAATTTGTATAACTAATCAATTAAAATATGTAAACACTGATCTTGATGACTCTTAATTAATTGTAAAGTTCTATCTTTACTTCTGATTGTGAAAATTTTTGTATAATATTCTCTTTTTTTTAGAAGAGGCTTTAATGGCTCATTTTTCTTTACTGGCTAGACTAATAAAAGTGTATTATTAGAGAGTTTCTTATAAGGAGGAGTTACTGAACTACTTTTGAAAATTATTAACCTTAATAAGTGAAGAGAAGATGCATCTAGTCCTCAAGAGACTGGAGGCCCCAGGGAGTTTAGAGGTCTGGTGGGGTGGTAAGTTTGTAGTTAAAAATAAGATTCTGCATCATTTCAAATATAATGTATGGAATATGTGAAAAGAAAAGCCATAAAGTTCAAGGCTGGAACTTTGCCAGTCTGTAGTTAAGACACCATTAATGAGGAGACACATCTTTACTGTGACAACAGGGACAAATAATCCTTTGAAGGATTTAGGAAGTGGGGACAAATGTCTGACAATACAGAGAGTGGTTTATAGTAAAATTATTATTTAAATAGTTCACAGGATTCATGTAATTGTTATTATAATTATGGTACTGACATGACAGTGGATGCTAGAGATTTTAAATTTTTCTAGAAAATTTCTTTCTTTTTTATTTTAGAATTATCTTTTCTCTTTTTTTATACTCCCGATTTTATTCTCCTCCTGTTCCACCCTGTGACTGTTCCAGATCCGTTACCTCCTCACCGCACCCCTCTCCCCACAAAGATGTCCTTACCCTGCCCCCACCCCACCAGACCTCTAAACTCCCTGGGGCCTCCAGTCTCCTGAGAGTTAGGTACATCTTCTCTCACTGAACCCAGACCCAATAGTCCTCTAGTGCATATGTGTTGGGGACCTCATATCAGCTGGTGTATGCTGCCTGGTTGGTGGTCCAGTGTCTGAGAGAGATCTCTGGGGTCCAGGTTAACTGAGGCTGCTTGTCCTGCTACAGGGTTGCGCTTCTCCTCAGTTTCTTCCAGCTTCTCCTCAGTTTCTTCCAGCTTTTCTGTAATTCAATCACAGGGCTCAGCAGCTTCTGTTCATTGATTGGGTACAAATACCTGCATCTGACCCTTTCAGCTGCTTGTTGGATCTTTTGGAGGGCAGTCATGATAGGTCCCCTCTTTTGAGTTGATCCATAGCCTCAATAATAATGTCAGACCTTAGGACCTCCCCTTGAGCTGGATACCACTTTGGGCCTGACAGTGGACCTTCTTTTTCTCAGGTTATTCTCTATTTCCATCCCTGTAGTTCTTTCAGACATGAACAATTATGTGTAAGAGTTTTGACGGTGGGATAGCAACCTCATCCCCCACTTGATGCACTGTCTTTTTGCTGGAGATGGGCTTTTTAAGTTCCTTATCACAACATTGGGCATTTCATCCAGGGTCCTTCTCTTTGAATCCTGAGATTCTCTCACCTATCAGGTCTCTGTTAGGTTCTGGAGACTCTCCTCAACCTCCTGCTTCATGAGGTAGTCTGTTTCCATTCTTTTTGCTGGCCCTTGGTGCTTCAGTCCTTTCCCCCCACCCAATACCATATCATATTCCCCTCTAGCCCCTACCCATCCTTATTCACTCCCAGGTACCTCTCTCCTTCCCCATCTTGGGGTTACTTTCTTCTCTGTCCCAAGTGGTACTGAGGCATCCTCACTTGGGCCATTCAGTTTGTTGACCTATTTGAATCCTGTGGACTGTGTCTTGGGTATTCTGTACTTTTTATGGAGGGGGGATAATATGCACTTATTAGTGAGTACATACCGTTCATATCCTTTTGGGTCTTAGTTACTTCACTCTGAAAGATATTTTCTAGTTCCATCCATTTGCCTGCAAAACTCAGGATATCCTTGTTCTTAATAGCTAACTAGTATTCCATTGTGTAAAATCCCCACATTTTCTGTATCCATTTTTCTGTCAGATACATCTGGGTTGTTTCCAACTTCTGGCTATCAAAAAAATAAGGCCAATATGAACACAGTGGAACATGTGCCCCTTGGCATGTTGGGGCCTCTTTTGGGTACATTTTCAAGAGTGGTATTGCAGGGTCTTCATGTAGATCTATTTCCAATTTTCTGAGGAACATCCAGTTGATTTCCAGAGTGGTTGTACCAGATTGCAATCCCACTGTAATGGAGGAGTGCTCCTTTTTATCCACATCCTCACCAACAGGTATTGTCACCTGAGGTTTTGATCTTAGCCATTCTGATTGGTGTAAGGTAGAATCTCAGGGTTGTTTTGTTTTGCATTTCTCTGATCACTAAAGACTTTGAACATTTTCTAGGTGTTTCTTAGCCATTCAAGATTCCTGTGCTGCAAATTCTTGGTTTAGTTCTATATCCCATTTTTTTTTTTTATTGGTTTGTTTGGTTTTTTTAGTGGTTAGGTTCTTGAGTTCTTTATATATTTTGGATATTAGCCCTCTATCAGATGTGGGGTTAGTGAAGATTTTTCCCCAATCTGTAGGCTGCCTATTTGTTGACTATGTCCTTTGCCTTACAGAAGCTTTCCATTTTCATGAGGTCCCATATATCAATTCTTGTTTTTAGAGCATGAGCCATTGGAGTTGTTTAAAAAAATTTGACATGTAAATAAAGAAAATATCTAATAAAAAAAAGAAGAATCAAAAGAGACTACTGAGGCCATCAGAATTCTAACATTGTTCTTCTCTTACTAGGGGAACTCATGGATGAAAAGAACAAAGCTAGTGACTGAGAGTATCTCAGTTAATAGGTGATGTGGTAGTATATGATGGAAACATTACGGTGAGTGGAATGAAATACCTTGATGGATATAGGGAATTGTCTTGCCATCCTTTATAAAGGCAGCATCAATACCTGTACAGGACCTGTGCAATTTTGGGTCTTGGCTTTAAAGCTAAATAAATAAATAAAACAAAATAAATAAATAAATAAATAAAACAAAAAAGGCCCACTGAGTATTTCTGTGACCATGTAAAAATAAAAAGAAAAGAAAAGAAAAGAGAAGAAAAGAAAAGAAAAGAAAAAAAAAGAAAAGAAAAGAAATTTCCCCCTATGCCAATGAGTTCAAGGCTCTTTCTAACATTCTCTTCTATTAGATTGAGCATATCTGATTTTATGTTGTGGTCCTTGTGCCACTTGGTCTAGAGCTCTATGCAAGGTGACAAATATGCGTCTATTTTCATTTTCTATGTACAGGCAGTCAATTAGACTAGCACCATTTATTGAAGATGCTTTCTGTTTTCCATTGTATACTTTTGACATCTTTGTCAAAGGTCAAGTATGTATAAGTATATGGATGTATTTCTGTGTCTTCAGTTCTATTCCATTGATCAATCTGTCTGTCTCTGTAGCAATATTATGCAATTTTTTTGATGTTGCTTTTTTGTTTTTGTTTTTGTTTTGTTTTTGTTTTTGTTTTTATCATTATTGCTCCTTAGTAGAGTTTGAGGTTAGGGATGGTGATTCTCCCAACTGTTTTTGATGTTAAGAATTGTTTTCACTATTCTGGATTTTTGCCTTTCCAGATGAATTTGAGAGTTGCCTTTTCCATGACTTTGAAGAATTATGTTGGGATTTTGATGCAGATTGCATTGAATCAATTAGATTGCCTTTGGTAGGACGGCCATTTTAACTATGTTAATCCTGCCAATCCTTGAGCATGAGGACTCTCTCAGTTTTCTGATATCTTCTTCTTTATTTCTTTCCTGAGAAGCTTGAAGTTATTGTCATACAAATCTTTTATTTATTTGGTTAGAGTTACCCCCAAGATATTTTTATATTATCTGTGGCTATTGTGAAGAGAGTTGTTTCCCTAATTTTTTTCTCAGCCTGTTTCTCATTTATATAAAGTAAAGCTGCTCATTTATTTGAGTTAACTTTATATCTGGCCACTTTGCTGAAGTTATTTTATCAGCTGGAGAAGTTCTCTGGTAGAATTTTTGGGGTCGCTAATGTTTGCTATCATCTACAAATAGTTCTACCTTTATTTGTTCATTACCAATTTATATCCCCTTGATCTCTTTTTATTGTTCTAGCTAGCACTTCCAATACTATATTAAATATATATGGGAAGAGTGGGCATCATTGTCTTGTTTCTGATTTTTGAGGGAATGCTTACAGTAACTCTCCATTTAATTGCTTTTATTATGTTTCAGTTTGGGCCTTAAATTCTTGATCTCTCCAATAATACATTTAACATGAAGGGGTGTTGTATTTTTGTCACATGACATTTCTGCATCCAAGGAGATGTTCATGTGATTGTTTTTCTTTGTTTATATAGTGGATTACATTAATGGATTTTGTATATTGACCCAACTTTGCATAACTCAAATGAAGCTTACTTGATTATCATAAATGATGGTTTTGATAAGTACTTGGATTCGGTTTGCAAGAATTTTATTGATTATTTTTTCATTAATATTTATAAGTGAGATTGGTTTGAATTTCTCTTTTTGGTTGGGTCCTTGTGAGGTTTTGCGGCCTCATAGAAACAATTACATAGTGTTCCTTCTGTTTCTATTTCATGGAATAGTTTGAGTAATATTGGTATTGGTCTTTGAAGATCTGGTAAAATACTGCATTAAATCCATCTGCCCCTGGGCTTTTTTGTTTAGGAGGTTTTAATGACTTTTTCTATATCTTTATGGGGTATGGGCTTGTTTAGATAGTTTACATGCTCTTCATTTCACTTTGTATGTGATATCTGCCTAGGAAACCATCTATTTCATCTAGATTTTCCTGTTTTGTTGAGTATAGGTTTTTGTAGTAAGATCTGATGATGTTTTTGAATTTCCTCTGCTAATGTTTTTCTGCCTTTTCTTTTCTGTTTTTTTTTAATTTGGATATTGCCTCTGGGCTTTTTAGTTAGTTTGGCTAGGGTTTTTTTTTTTTCTATTTTGTTGATTCTCTCAAAGAACCAGCCTTTGGTTTTGTTGATTCTTTGATTTTATTTGGTTGATTTTAGCCCTGAATTTGACTATTTCCTGCCTTCTACTCCTCTTGGGTGGGTTCGTGCTATTAAGTTGTTAATGTAACATCTCTCTAGTTTCTAGTGCTATGAACTTTTCTCTTAGTACTGTTGTCATTGTGTACCACAACTTTGGGTATGATGTGACAACATTTTAATTAAATTCCTGGAAGTCTTTTTTTCTTTTTTTCTTCCTTGACCAAGTTATCATTGAGTAGAGAGTTGTTCAGGTTCCATGTATATGTGAGCTTTTTGTTGTTTTTGCTGTTATTGAAGACCAGCCAAGACGTGGTGGTCTGATAGGCTACATGGGCTTATTTCAATCTTCTTGTATCTGTTGAGGATTGTTTTGTGACCAATTATATCGTCTATTTTGGACAAGGTACCAGGAGGTGCTGAGAAGAAGGTGAATTCTTTTGTTTTAGGGTGAAATGTTCTGTAGATATCTGTTAAATCCATTTGGTTCATAACATGTCTTAGTTTCACTGTGTCTCTATTTAGTTTCTGTTTCAATGACTTGTCCATTGGTGAGAGTGGAATGCTGAAGTCTCTCACAATTATTGTGTGGAGTTCACTGTGTGTTTTCAGCTTTAGTAAAGTTTCTTTTATGAAAGTGGGTTCCCTTGCATTTGGGGCATAGATACTCAGAATTAAGATTTTCTCTTGGGGGATTTTCCCTTTGATCGATATAAAGTGTCCTTCCTCATCAACCTTGGTAAGTTCTGATTGAATGTCTATTTTATTGAATATTAAGATGGCAACTCCAGCTTGTTTCTTGGAACTATTTGCTTGGAAGACCTTTTCTCATCCTTTTACTCTTGAGATAGTGTCTGTCTTTGATACTGAGGTGATTTCTTGTATGCAGCAAAGTGCTGGATCTTGTTTGCCTGTTTAGTGTGTTAGTTTATGCCTTTATGGAGTTGAGTCTTAATACTGAGATATATTAAAGACAGATGGTTGTTGGTTCCTTTTATATTTGTTTTTGTAGGTATCTTTATGTGCTTTTAGTTTGCTTTTGTTGGCTTTGTTTTCAGATGCTTAATGTCTTGTCTTTTCTTTGGTGTATGTACCTTTCTTGTATTGGAGTTTTCCTTCTATGATCCTTTATAGGGATGGATTGGCACATAGTGTTTGAATTTGGTTTGTCCTATAATATTTTGGTTTCTTCTTCTATGTTGATTGAGATTTTTGCTGGGTATAGTACCCAGCACTGGCATTTATGTTCTCTTAGAGTCTGAATGACTTCTGACTAGGGTCTTCTGACTTTTGTAGTCTGTTGAAAAGTCTGGTGTAATTCTGATAGGTCTACCTTTTTAAGTGATTTGGCCCTTTTTCTTTGCAGCTTTTATTTTTCTTTGTACATATAGTGTTTTCATTATTATGTGACAAGCAGATTTTCTATTCTGTTCCCATCTGTTTGATGTTCTACATCTTCTTGTACCTGTATAGCCATGTCTTTCTTTAGGTTAGGGAAGTTTTCTTCTGTTATTTTATTGAAGATGTTTTCAGGTCCTTTGAGCTGAGCATCTTCATTTTCCCCTATTCCTATTAATTTTAGATTTGGTCTTTTCATTACGTCCTGAATTTCCTGGACCTTTTGAGTCAGGAGTTTTTGTTGTTGTTGTTGTTGTTGTTTTGTTTTTGTTTGTTTTTTGGTTTTTTTTTGTGATTTAACAAATTCAGATAAATTGTAAAATGAGTCAATTAATGAACATGGCTACATTCTACTACAAAAAGAAAAGAAGATAAATAAGAACTTTAGAGGGTATTTTAATGAAATATTTTTCAAAATTAAATAATATATTATCCCATAAAATAATATTTTAAAATTTTCTATATCCATTTGAGCTTGAGTAGTTTGATATCTATTTTAATGTATATCTTCTATATTAGATATAATACGCTTTAAGTTTTATTTTTATAATTGTATAATTTTGCATTAAAGTTGAATGTGCTCACTCTATCATAGAATGTTAAAATTTAGTTATTTCTAAACAGACACAAAGTAAGAAAAGAGATGAGATTTCAAGTTATTTGTGACTTTTCTGCAGAGATTGAACTTCTCAGTTTCCAAAGGTGTAAGATAAAAAGTTTCCTCTTTCAATTATAGCAAATGATAATTGTGCCTGAGAAGACTAATATTGTTGTAGATAACAGAATGAGGACTGTAATAGATTCTCTTACTTGAAGTTTTAAGCTTAATTTTCATCATGTTAAATAGAAAATATATAATTTTTTAAATATACATCCTTTTATATCCTGACTGCTCAGATGTGCAAGAAACATACATGAACATAAAAACTCTGTTTGTATGGATACAAAAATAAAAATAAAAATAAAAATAAATAAAGAAAAATAAAGAAAATGAAAGTATGGTTAATATTTTTTCCTGAAAAAAAAAACACACTATTTTGTTTGTTTGCTTTATTTGTCACAATGAACAAATATTATATGGCTTCAAGAAAGAGAAACTGAATAGGCAATCTGAAACCCCTATCTGGATAGAGACATGTTCTCTTGAGGGTCCTGAGGTGATAATGCATTTTTCCTCTTTGTTTTGTTTTATTTTTAAATTATCATGAAAGACAAAGTGTCTCAGATTGGCATTTAACTCACTTTTTTCTTCATTGGTGTTTTTCTTCCTTGTATGCGTTAACTGTTAGCAGCCCTTCACATACAATAGCACTGCTACTGCTTTGAAGTCACATTTTTTTATCTCTTTACTAATTTTTTAGAATTTTCCACTTTCATGATCCCCTATCTTACCTTATGTCTTATAATACCTATGCAAATATACATAAAGTTAAATATTAAAATCCCTGCTTCCTTTTTAGTTTGAACAATATCCACCCCTTTGGTCATTGTCAGATCCATGGATCCAATTTCTAATTACATTAGCATCCGATATTGACTCGGCATACTTTACATAGTACTTTACTCTCCTTTTAGGGTATTAGTTAGTTAGATCAGATTCTAAAGGCATCTGTAGTAGATGCCTTTAAATGTCAACCTAGTGTTGCCTAGAGCCATCTGAAAATGTAGGGATTCTGAAGAATAGAATGGCAAGTGATCATATACCTATGGGGATTTTAATTGTATATGATATAAGAGGACTTAGTTGAACAGATGGAAGTTCCTGAGTTTTATGAGAAAGCCCGTTTGTGCTGTCACTTGAGTTTTTGAACATAGGCATTCTGACTGTTTTTAAGATGTAATCTCAGTTTTATTTAGATTTACATATCTCTGATGAATAAGATGTTGAACATTTCCTTCTGTGCTATTCAGTTATTTGATATTCCTCTGTTGAGAGTTCTATTTAGATCTGTGCCCCAGTTTTAATTGCATTATTTGGTTTGCTGGTGTCAAATATTTTTGAGTTCTGTATATATTTAGGATAATAGTCCAATGTTGGATATAAAGTTGGTGAAAGATCTTTGCCGATTTGGTAGTGTGCCTTTTTTGTCGTATTGATGGTTTCCTAAGACTCCAATTTCATGAGGTCCTGCTTACTTATTATTGATCTTAGCACCAAGGATGTGGAGCAACGGGACTAATCCTCCATTGCTGGTGGGGGTACAACCTGTATAACCACTTTGGAATCAATTTAGTAATTTCTCATAAAAATTTAAGTAGTTCCATCCAATGACCAAGCTTCCACTCCTGGGCCTGTATCCAAAAGATTTCCAACTATATCACAAGGATGCTTGAACATCTACGATCATAGGAGCTTTATTCACAATAGCCAGAAAGTGGAAGTAACCTAAATGTCATTCAGTTGAAGACTGGATAAAACAATTTGCATCTACACAATGGAATACTCTTCAGCTATTAATAAAACATCATGAAATTTGCAGTCAAATGGATGAAACTAGAAAATATCACTCTGAGTAAGATAAGTCAGATTCAGAAAGACACACACATGGTATATATTCACTTATAAGTGGACATCAGCTATGAAGTACAGGATAACCATGTTACAATCCACAGAGCCAAAGAAAATAAGTAATAAGGAGGGCCCAAGGGAAGATGTGTTAATCTCACTAAGAAAGGAAAATAAAATAAACATCAGAAGTGAATGAAATGAGGAACTGGGTAGAAGAGGAAGTTAGGTTTGGAACAGAGATAAGGATGAAGTATGGGAAGAGGTGTCAAGAAAGGGGTAGAAGTGAGAATAAGTAGGGTACATCTCTGAGACTAGATGGGGACATGTTTATAATATGTAATCACTGATAGGAAGGGAATAACTATGTACTACAGGATTCTCATGATATCATGATATTCTCCACAGACCCAAAAGTGATAAAGAATAATAAAGGCCCAAAGGAAGATGCTTAAATCTCACTTAGAAGGGAAAATAAAATAGTCAAATCCTGCAGAGACTCATTGAAACAGGGTGAAGCATACCCAGGTGGGGTCCTGCCTCTCAGAAGAGGAGGGAGAATGGGTGGAGGGAATCTACAAGGAGTGGACAAGTAAGGGATGCAGTTTGGGATGTAAATTAATCAAAAACAAACAAATTAAATAAAAATGTCAGAGCAGGCTGAAGGAACGGCCAACCTTGACTGGCCCAATTTGAGACCCATCTCATGTGAGTGAGCTAACCCCTAACACTACTAATGATACTATGTTATGCTTACAGACAAGACCCTACCATCATTGTCTTCTATAAGGCTTAATTCAGCAACAGTCTGAAACAAATGTAGCCACCCATAGTCAAACATAGGGAACACAATTGCTGGAGCTGGAGACCATAAGAAGGCCTACAGACTAAACTAACCTTTGTACTTGGGAGTTCACAGAGACTGAACCATCAACCAAAGAGCTTGCAGGGACTAGACCTAGGCGCCCCCCCCCCAACATTTGTTATAGAAGTGTAGCTTTGTCTTCATGTAGATCTCTTAAAAGTTATAGTGTGTGTTTGTGTGTGTGGGGGGCATGTTCCTGCCTGTGTTGCTTGCTTCTAAATCCCTTTCTCTAAACTGGACTGCATGGTTGGCCTCAGTTGGAGAGGATGTGCTTAATTCTGCTGTGATTTGAGGTTCCAGGGTGGACTGGAACCCAAGCAGGTCCTACCCTTCTCCAAGGAGGAGAGGGTATAGTGGCAGTAGGGATTTTAAGGTTGGGGCTGGGAGGAGAGGAGGAAGATTGGGGCTGTGAGTGGGTAGTAAAGTGAATATATCAATAAGTAAATTAATTAATTAATGAAATGAAATAAATTAATGTAAATGAAAGCCAGCTATGTATGATCCTGTGAATGAGCCAGAAAACAGCATCACTCTCTGGTTTCTACATCAAATTCCTTCTGGACTTCCCGTCCTGGCTTCCTACCTTTTGCTTTGAGATATGTAAGCCAAATCAAATATTTTCTTTCCCAAAAAGAATAAATTTCGTTCTAGTCAGTGTTTTATTTTGTAAAGACAAATGATTCTAGATCAATATATAATTAGTTTTATTTTCTGTGACCTGTGAATAAGGGTTTTAAATTATCAGATGCTAGAAATGAAGATTGGTTATAGTATATGTGTATTAGAAGAAGACTATGTGAAAAATTCATTGTTTGTTTTCATAATTATATTACTCCCGTTGGTGAATATTTAGTCAAAGTATTCCAAAATACATTCAGCCAATTTACAAAAGCCATAAAGTTAAAGTAATTTGAAAAAAATAATTTGAATCCACCTACTTGTACTCCCAAATTCACTGATTAGCCTTTAGCTATACTTTCAAATTTCAAGGTGCACAAAATATATTTTGATATAACAGTATGAAACAGCTATCTCTTATTTTAATTTTTATCATTCTCGCTAGCCAAAATATTTCTATAAACTATAATTATGAGGAACAAGGGATAAAGATTTTAAAGAACATAGTGCTCAATTGAGAATCACAAGTGCATCTTACTGTCAGGCTTTCACTCTACACTAAAATATGCTCCCACAAGTTTAAAATAATCATCTTGGAACTAAATACAAAAGAACACACAGCCCAATGACTCTAAACAAAACTGTAATTTTTGTTGTTGTTGTTGTTGATAGCTTGGAAAATGTTCACTTAACATGGTCCAAAATTTATCAGGATCACAGAGTCATTCATGTTCCAACAGCATAATAAAAAATAAGTTTGTTTGTTTTTGTTTGTTTGTTTTTGTCAACTTTAGGAAGCATGTTCCAGTTTATGAATAATAAAGGAAAAGAAGATATATTTGTTAGCAGTTTTAAAACAGCAAATGGCAAATAAAACTCCATTTCTTTAAAAATGTGTGCTGTATTTCAGTCCATAATGGTGACTCCAATAGAAAAAAGAATGTCATTTCTAACTTCATGGGAACAGCTACACGGTGAATAGTGTAGGATGATTACTACAACTCTGCCATAAATTTGAATGGGAAAAGTATTAATTGTATAAATAAAAATGGAATATTGTTTCTTCCTTTGTGCAGCTAAGGGAACTTAGATAGACAAGCTAAAAATGTGAAATTATGGAGAATAAAACAATATTATAAGATACAGGAAAAGAGTAGGCTCCATGAATATGAAATTAAGGTTTAACTAGAATTATAAAAATTTACAGATAAGTGGGTAAATAATCTCTCTGAAAAAGTACAAAATGACTCATATGCAAAACAATGGTAGAGTATATAGTAGGAAAGTTCACAAGGAAATTAATGCAATTGGGGTGGGGGCCTATGCAAAAGGCCCTACATTCTCTCAGAGGAGAAGAGGAGTGGGTGGGGGATGGACTGTGTGAGGGAGTATCAGAAGAGGAGACAGCAATTGGGATCATATGTAAAATGAATAAATAAATAAGTGGAAAAACTGAACTGAGATGAATCCATTAAAATGAATGCTATATTTCATAGAGAAGTAAAGAACAGTCAAGAGATTAGGGAGGTAAAGGAAGACTTTAAACTGAAAGACATCTCAAAAAGGTTAGAAAAGATGAGATTAAGCATTAAAAAGGCTAATAGGTTGGAATCATGTATTCAAAGATGACAATGAAGATGATATCACTTCAGAAGTGGTGATTTTAAAAGAGTAAATATTAAATCTACCATTTTAATAAGTATACCAAAGCAATTACCCTAGCCTTGTCTACTATAACTTTTATTCTTTTTTATTAAATTGACTCAGTTACCATTTTTAAGTGTGTTTATCTTATTTTGACCAAATATATTTTGATCAATCAGTAAGCTCACTCCTTTGGGGATAAAAGATATGTTGAATATCTTAGACCAAGCTTATATTGGATCAATGATGAGTCTAGTATGTGTGTGATGATGTTGACAGGTCAATAAACTGAACTTCAACTCCCAGTGCATTTATGTCATATATAAACTTTCTTTGTGGTTTCATCAAAAAGATTCAGGAACAGTTTGTTTTCCAAAATATTTTTATGCTCATTTGTGTACTCATAAATAATATTTAGTGCAATAAGAATAGCTTATCTTTTTAGAAAATAGAAACAAACTGTATTCATGCATGAGATCTATCCTACATTATGGCACTTTTATCATCACTGTTATCAAAATAGCCACATACAATGGCTATGTCTACTTCCCAGAATCTGTGTAAGGTGCTATTTCATTACTCTCAGCTGTGGGGGCAGGGAAAGCTTCATTGAAATTCCACTGCACTTTAGAGGTAGTTTTCATTGGCAACAATTTCAGGATGTTACTCTAGCTCAAGGACAAAACAAATATTCCGTTTTAAAATTATTTTTAGAAACTAACCTAATGCCATCAATTTTTTCTGACATCAGAGTTGTCAGAGTTTATTTCAACTCACAAGCTACACTGGTTTCATTGGCTATAGTTTTCTAAGTAATCAGTTTCGCTTGATAGCTGAATCATTGTCAAAGACAAGTATTCCAATCTCAATCTAGTGTTAAAATCCTTCAGATCAAATGCTCTACATCATACAGAAATTTTTGTCAGAATTCTTTAAGTTAATACTCTACTCTTCTCAGTCCAGTGAAAAGATACAACATGCAAAAGTATAAGCAAGAATTTTGGCATCAAGAAGTACTACATGATATGGAAAGTAATCAGAAAGTGTATGTAAATAGTTTTTCGAGGTATCCTAAATCTGGGAATAGTTATAATGAGTCACACTTAGACAGTGTCGTACTTAAAGACAGTTTGGTTACAGGTTACTTAATGAGGGATATGTTATTTGGTTTGGCTGGCTTAGAATTCATCCACATAGAAAACTAAAATCCAGAGTAGACAAGGACATCAAGGAGCCAGAGGCGTGAACATACAAGAGTGGTGACAGGTGTGGCAGTTGCTAGGTAATGATTGCAGTATCTGCTTTGAAGATCTAGAGTTCCCATAGATTTGCAGCAGCTGAAAGATCTTGGAAAATCTTGTCAAGTGAGCAGGAGGACATAGAATGTGGGAAAATCACAATGAATACAATGCTGTGAAAAGATAGCCACAGAACGAAGATCAGCCTGGGCCAAAGTGTTGGGTAGCCAAGAGAGTACATTGCTAGATATACCTTGCCTAAGAGTGTCAAAATTTCGCTTACCACAGAGGATCTTGGAAAGAATCCTATCAGTTATCACAGAGTGTTTACAGATGAATTAATTTGAGGTTTAAGTAATAAACAAAACAGATGTAAAGGAATACTAGCATCCAAAATTCCCACTGCTGCTATCCTTTGAATTGGTAACATTTGAACTCTGAGTCTCATTTGATTCTGACTAAATAAATTTTCAAAACTTCCTAAATGATTCTGACTTCTGAATTCTTAGCTTTACTGGCTCATGTACTTATACAACTTAGAAATACTATCAACTAAATAATCTATCAAGTAAAGTAAAAATCTACAGAGTGGATATAAATAATTTATGTGTATATATATTTACAAATATATATATATACATAAAATTTAATATTCTTATAAAATCTTCAAATCACTTATGGAAATAATTATGGCAATTTACTGTATAATCAAAACAAACTTCCTGTATTTTAAAACTACAAAGAAGTTTGCAGATCTAGACATTGTCGGGTTTTGGTTTTAATTCATTTTGTACAGCTGCTCAGTCAGCATGTGGCCACTAACACATCATCTGCCTTGTCACATAATATGGCGTGATTTAGTGTGAAAGAGAGATCATTCCTCCTAGGGAAAAAGGGGCCTTGACACCATTTTCACTTATTAAAAGTTTGGATTTTAAAAATTCTCTAATAAATGTATGTGTTGACCTGCTCCTCAGTATGATTAATGTTCAAAGAAGCATATTTTCACTTTATCCAGATGGGATTATTTATGTTAAAGCTCATTTTGAACACTTTCATAACATCAAAAACCTGTGTGTCACTTAATATTTGAATGTACCTTATTCTTGTAAAATTGTTATAGATTCATGACTGTATACAATTTCATCATGTTTCTTCATCTTAGAGATAAACCACTGAAGTTGTTACAACTTCCACATATTGAGAAAATATTTAATAATGATTCCTGTACCTTCAAACATACATAATTTTGGTATATAAGCAACTAGGGTAATTTTATGTTTCTTTAACAATTTATTATAAAAGTATAGAATTGACTATATAAATACAGTTGTCACAGAGAGAGAGAGAGCTACATATATGCCTGTGAGATTTTAAAATTACATTACATATTAATAGGCAAGTAGACAGACCATGGACCTAGGATAGAACCAAACATGACTGGCAAAAGAAAAATAAGCTAATGAAATGATTCTTATTTATCTTCTAATATACTCTAATAGAACAGAACCTCGCATAGTCATCATCAGATGGGCTTCATGCAGAAACTGACAAGAGCAGATGCATAGATCCACATCTAAATATTGGGCTTAGCTCTAGGAATGCTGCAAAAGAGGGAGAGGAACAATTGTAGGAGCCAGAGGGCTCAAGAATACCACAGGAACACTTCACAGTTTATAGATTATAAATTATACATACATTTTTGTGTTTTATTTCAAAAAGTGAATTATTCTGGATTACTTGTTAAAAAGTAAATCCTTAAAAAGTAGCCACCCGTACTCAGTTCGATGGATGGCTGTGAGCCTCTACATCTGTGTTAGTCAGGTACTGTCAGAGCCTC
>NW_022196915.1:75438861-75439914 GCF_008632895.1 Mastomys coucha
TGGAGGGGAAACTGGGAATGGAGAAATTTACATGTAAATAAAGAAAATATCTAAAAGAAAAAAAAGTAGCCCCCCAAATGGATAGCTAACATTTACTCAAAAAATTAAGTTGACCTCTAAATTGTGGTAATCGTTTTGCTTCAGTATCTCTGGGTTATTAGATTCATTGTTTGCTTCTGGAGATCTTTTAGTTCTTAGTCTGCCTCATAAAATTTTTAATGAAAATCAAGAACATTTGGTATTATCTTTGAAAGACCTAACTGTTCATAATATATTTTCTATCCTTGGTGGAAATAGGTAATTTCTGTCTTAATATTTATCTATGTGTTTTCTGTATTTGTAATGTATATGTATATCTATCATTTAAATCATTTCTATATAAATACATAGCTGCTACTATATCATCAATCTATATCTATATAATGTTTTAATTGTTTTATTTTTAATACTTAATGTGATTATATGATTTCACCCCTCCTTTTCTCCCTACCTTCTTTTTTCTAGTAATATCAGATACATAGCCCATAGAATTACTCTTCATTCCTGTAGTCCTTCCCTTACTACCCTCTTTCATCCTCCTACTCATTAAATCTTCCCACTACAGTGTCTCTTGTGTCTCTCCACAACTATCTATTCTCATCACCTCCTTGGGTGATCTTCCTCTCCTTTCTAGTCCCTTTCTCTATACCTATGTAATTATATGGATGATAACATGCCTATCTATCGAAGGTTTAAAAGCAAGTATCTATATAAGAGAATACAAACCATACTGGTCCTTTTGGACATATTTAATTTTTCTCAAGATGATTTTTTTCCATTAACTTACCTGCAAATCTCATAATTTGAGTTTTAGATGTCAAAAATAGTCCATTGTATAATGCGTGGGTTTACATTATTCACTCATCAGTTGATTATCTCTAGGTTTGTTCCTATGTCTATATATTAAGAATAGAGCAACAATGAAGACAGGTTATCTAATTTCTCTGTAGTAAGGTATATACTTTGGGTATATATATATATATATATATATATATATATATATATATATATATA
>NW_022196915.1:75440397-75507111 GCF_008632895.1 Mastomys coucha
CACACACAAAACAAAACAAAAAAAAAAACCTGGCATCTAAGGAATCTGGAAGCAGGAGAAAGTTTTGTTTTCTTATGAATGGAGTAAAAACAACAGATTAATCACAACACCTGCTACTTTTACTGAATCATTTGACACTAAATACTTTCACACATTCAAATGTTATAAGAAGTATGTTAGTTTCATACTGAAATAGACATATTCATATTATCTCATTTTTATAATGCATGGAGCTTTGTAATACATCTCATATGGTTTTTCTACAAATATTAGTGTTTATCTGAAGATACATCATTGACACTTTGGTTACAAAGCAGAGCAGATAGATACTCTATAATGTCTTAACATGTTTCATACACCTTTGTGCATGTAGTTACTGTAATTTTCCTATTTTTTTACCCACTTCTAAAAGAGTACATAATAATTTATATCTGAGAGAAAAATCATTTGAACAAGATATTTGAATGCTTGCAGTTGACATCCAATTAGTGAATTCATTTTAAAAAGATAATATAGAGAAAATTTGTACATGAAATTCAGCCTTCCTATGTCCATTTTATTAGTGTATTGATAGTTAAGTATTCTAAAACTTGACCAAGAGTTACATTTTGAATTGGCATAAAATTAGTCAAAACGGATCAAGTATGTTTGACATATGTTAATATCAAGAAATGATTTTTCTAGAGGTTTATTTTTTAATTATGCCTATGTATCTGGCTATGTACACGTGAGTGTAGATATTTAAAGAAGTTAGAGGTTTCTTCTCCTGAAGCAAAACTACAAGCTAATCGTGGTTACCCAAAATTGCTTTGGGAAATCAGACTCAGGTCATCTGCAAGACCAGCTAACATTCTTGACTTTTAATGAATCTCTTTGCCTATGTTGAGATGATGTTTAATTTAATGTCTACATTCTGATTTTTAATGATATTTCTTTGATCGGTGCTCAGTAACCCATACCTGTGAAGAGACCACATAAAGTGAAGAGGTTGGAGACTTAAAGTTCATAGTAAGTGCAATGAAAGGATCATACTACAAAAAACATTTGTAGTGATAAAATTTGGAGCATAGCATAAAGTACTGGATGAATTTAGAAAGTGGCTTCCAATTTAATGTGGCTTAAGTTATAGGAAATTTGAAGATACCAAAGTAAATAATATCTGAAATTAATATTTAAAATATGAAGAGCAATGTTGTAGAAAAATAAAATAGTATCTCCTTTGCATAAGCAAAAGATATGAGAGAAAAAGAGAGAAAAGAGTTCCTTCCCTGTTTCCTTAGCCTGGAAGAGAGATTTAGAAAGTGCAATTTTCTGTATCTTTTTTTCTCTTATTTGTTTAAACTTTTGACTTTCCACGAAAAGGAGACTTGCTTGTAAATTTAATTCATCATGGTGTAAGCCAAGAGTAGAAAAAATCTAACTTATGTATGAACACATATCAGCCCCCATGAACATGTGTCTCATCCTCTGGGTGACTATTGTTTTAACTGGTCTTCTACTGCTTTGAATAGAATACTATGACCAAGGCAACTTTTATTAAAGAAAGCATTGAAGGAGGCTTGCTTAGTGTTTTCACATGTTTTAAAGGGCATGTTCTTCATGTTGAGAAGCAGATAGTATGGCTCAGATGGAGGAACTGACAGCTTTACACCCTGTTCTAAAGACACTAGACAGAGAAAGAGACAGGGAAAGGGCCCAGGTGTGGCATTTTAAAACTTAAAAGCTCATCCCTGGAGTCCCATCTATTGCCAATGAGGGCACATCTTCTCAGTGAAGCCACATCACCTAATCCTTCCTAAATGTTCCATCAACTTTGGAGCAAGTATTAGAACATATGTGCTAATGGAGGTTAATTTGTTGTAATCTAAACCACCACAAATATCAAATCTTCCACTGTTTGTCATTTATTATGATGCTACGTGTTGATTCACTTTGCTTGAGGAAAGTCAGATTCTTTGATTTATCATTTTAACACTATATTTTCTGTGAGTTGTATACAGACCAGTATAGTTCTCTGTGTGCCTGTCTGTTCATGTGCAAAGGTCAGATAAAACATTGGGTTTGGTTCTTTGCGTTCTTCCTTTCTCTCAGATTGAGATGGTATGTCTTATTACTCTGGGTTTTCACCAGAAATACCTGGAACACAAACTTTCAGATTTTGCCTGTCTCCACCACACATCACATAGCTTTGGGAAGCAGAGTTTTCTATTTCATTTTTCTCATCATTGTTGGCATTACAAGTACCTGCTTCAACTAGAAGCTTTTTCCGGACATGCAGGTCTCAGAGATTGAACTCAGATCTGCATGCTGGTTATTAAGCTCTCACATATTTGAAGAGGTCACTGCAAATGTCAGGCAGAAGAGCAAATGACACAAAGAGATAAGAATATAAACCCAGTGCTGATTGAATTTGTTAGCCTGGATCAGACTTCCTGTAGTCGAATGCTAGGCAGTTCATTGTCAGAATATTTAAAATGTAGTAGAGTTTGAGAGGTGGTTTCCAGGCAACAATCAGTTTACTCAGTCCAATTTCAGGTACATAATGAAGCTGCAGGTCTGACATAGAATGTTTTTTCAAAGTATATTTGACCATGAGGGTAGGATCTATAGCTAAAAGGTCTAGACTTTATAGTTGTCTTGGACATATAGTATAGATGTCAGCATCCCATGAAGTACATGTGACATTTCCCCTATGTATAAGTAATGGTCGATGGTCTTGGAGAGGAAGAGTCTGGGAATTTGGGTGAGATCTGCCTCTATAGCAAAAGGTATGTGAGATATGCCTCCACAAATAGCAAAAAGGTCCTGATCATTAATAAAATTCGCTCTAAGCTTTCTGGATGGAATATAGCTTGTTGTGGATTGTCTGGGTGTTGTTTGTATTTTGATGCTAATCCTGCCTATGATGAGAAGCAGATCAAGCACTCAGGTGATTCCATGGGAACCTGCTCCACAATTTAACTGGCCAAGTAGAGGCTACAGCCTGTGATTATGCGGTGGAAGGGAATGGTGGGGCTGAAAGTTTTAAAGAGAGAGAGGAAGGGAGCGAGGACAATGAGAGACTGGGGATGTAGAGAGAAGAAGATGGAAGAAGAGTAAGTGGAAATTGGAGCAGACCCATGTGCCCTGGAGGAGCCACAACTAGATAGGGATCTCATAGCTGTGGAATAGAGTAGTATAGTGGTATATCTGCCTATTCTAGGCATGCAGCTTATAAATATTATAACTGAGTTGTGTGTTCTTTGTGTGGGCATATTTGGAATTGAGATTTACAGATAAAAATCTATCTGGTATAAATATAAAGTTCTCTAGTGTTTTCCTTTCATGGAGGTAAAGAGTACTGAGTGAGACCTGGCAGTTGTTGACACTCTACAGACCAGTCACAGAGGTGTACAGCCTGTGGAACATGAGCGGTAGCTCCAGGCATTTTCAGTAAAAAATGGGTGTGCTCAGCTTAGCAAACCAGCCTTAGGAACCAAGAACAGACGGTCCTTTGTGGGACAAGGGGCAAGTGGAGAACAGGAGAGCTAGCATTAGAGCTGAGTGAGACCAGGGCAGGTGCTGGTCCTAGAGCCTAGCTGAACAAGACATGGTTTTTTGTTTTTTGTTTGTTGTTGTTCATTTGTTTTTTGTTTTAGTTACATGCTACAATAGTTATTTGATTTTATCTCCTCCATTGAGGAGTCATCCCTGCATGATTAACACCAATGGTTCTCTAGGCCTTCCTTGAGACCTTAAGGCATTGGTGACCCCTATACCAAATTGAAATCTACTCATTGATATTATGTACACAAATTTTGAGAATTATCATCACTTTAAACACTCATCATTCTACCTTCCAGAAATCTAATATTTATATGCTTCATAATAGTGATATAAAGCAGATCCATTGATTGTATTTTTGTCAGGGGACATAGTATAAGTCTAAATGTTTTTAGATATACTAGATATGTGATACACATTTCCAGAAACTCTTTTATAAATAAGGGTTTGATTTATTTATGTTTTATTTTATTCTCTGTTTTATATACATGTATGTACAATTTTATACTTATTTTAATATATATTATCTATTATTAATATGTAATTCTATGATTACTATATAATACAATTATATAATATAATTAACAATATATTATTAATTAGAGTTAATATTATTAATAGCAATATAATTATTATTTATTATATAACCATTGATATTTCTAATTCATTCTTTATCCATTCACTATGAATCATATTTTCTAACTTATTTTTGGCCATTATATTTCATTAAGGGAGGGTGTTATGATTCATATGTATTGTGAATATTTGCATTATGTCTTTTTTTTCTACAATTGCTGTCATCATCTATTTAAATAGGAGTTTTCCTTTATTATTGGTATTCTTGATCCTGGAAGATGGTTGTAACTGTTAGGACATATATCACAGTGTCCAACTCAAAGGACTTAAATGTCCATCCTATAACCAACTGTGTGCTCACTGTGAAATAACAACTGGTCTCTTGAATATTCAATAAGTTATAACTATTTCTGTGGGCCGATATTCAAATGTTTCTTAGCTCTCTGTAAATTGCAGAATCATTTAAGTCCATGCTTTGCTAGAACTTATTCCTCTCAAGTTATTTCTCTCTTTATTTAGCCTCCAAACATACAAACACACACACGCATGCCCAAACACACATTATATATATACATTATTATATTACATAACATATATAATTATTATACATATACATTATATATGTGTAATATATATTTATATTAGAACACTTAAAGATTTTTGAAGCTTTTTCACTGCCTGTTTTCCTAATCAGTATGAGGATGAAAAATATAGTTATTGCAGGTTTGTGAATTTCAATCTGAGGTTTCTACAATGGGAAAGATATCCAATTGTTTTTCATGAGCATTACTTGAAATATAATCTGGAAAATGCCTCAAAAGCAAAGCTAATATAATAATAAAAAGCAGAATTAAAAATTAGAAAACCTAGAAGCATTTCAGATTTTCTTAAATGCATATTTGTTTTTTCAGGATTCATAAACCTGCTTTACCTGTTAACCAGAAAATGGACACACATTTTCCATGTTTGGCCCAAGGTTCTGATTTTAGAAATAAATATTCAAATAGTTGTTTTTTAGTTGTCAAAAATGGTCCATGAGAAACACAAATTAAATTAAAGCTTAATTAGTTGTCTTGTGTGTTAACACCCATGTAATGTCATAAAATGATGTAACTGTCATTAATTTAGGTAGTAAAAATGAAGGGAAGAATTAAAGAAAGGGACAGAGAATGGCAATAGTGAAGGTGGATATTAGATTGTTGATCATAGTATAATAAAGCGAAATGAAATGATCTGAACTTAATGATGTTAAATATTAACAAACAAGGTTAGTATGATATGAGTCATTAGTGAATTATTTACAGTTAAATTTAAAAGAGGGCAAATCCACATTAAAAAAAGAATTTTCTTTGTGTTACTTATTCTATCATCTTTATATTAGTAGTAAATATTATCATTTTTATATTGTTTTGTTTAAAAATGTAGTTCAAATATTAGGAATATGCATAAATTAAACATACATTCTTTTATATTCCTAAATCTAATCCCATAACACACCGAGTTGAGCAAATAATAAATCTATTACATAGCAGATATTTGGTGTCTCTCCTAGCTATGAGTAGATAAGGAAGTACAGACAGGAGAATTGTCACTAGACATACTAAGGCAGAAGGTGAAAGTCTGTCTTTAGGGGCATAACATCAAATGATAACACTACAGTTAGCTAAGGAATACAGAGAAAAGGAGAATTAGGACATCTCATGAATTATATCTTGAATTGATTGTTCAAAGTAACTGGTCAGTCCTGAAACAATACATTCACAAATAACAGAAATGACATTATGAGATTATATACCTATTTGTGCAAAATTATGTATGTCCATAATAATAATTCACAAACAAAAAGAGACTATCAATTTGAGAAGTAATGAAATGGAGGTGCTGGGGCAGGGAGACTAGGAAGGAAAGAAAAAAATTGAAGGTGAATGGATATAATTACATTGTAATAAAAACATAAAAATAGAGGACTAATAACATTATTTATTTTAAGCATAAAGAACCAATATATGTCTTAAAAAGAGGGATAATCCCAAACAACATACTTTATTCCTGTTATTTGTTCATATGTATCATATGAAAGAAATAGTTCAGGTGCATACATATTTTTTCATAGTGATGTTACTTAGCTCAACTATGTGAAAGAAATGTTGCAAAGTGTCATAGATATACTGGAACCTCAAAGGGACTCAACTAAACTCATCTTAGTACAAAATTAACAACAGCAACAACAACAACAACAATAAAATACTCATTCCATGTTCTGCATGCAGATAGGAGCCTAGCATAGCTGACTAAGACAGATGCAAAGATTTACAGTCAACCATTGTACGGAAGTACAGACCCTCCTGGAAGAATCAAGAGAAGTATTGAATAGGATGAAAGATATTACAACCCCATAGGAAAAACAACAGTCTTATCTAACTTTGATACATCAGAGCTCCCGGAGACTAAGCCATCAACCAAAGAGAATACAAAAGGTGGTCCGAGTCCCTTGGCACCTATGTAGTAAAGCACTGCCTTGTCTAGCCTCAGTGGGAGAGGATGTGCCTAATCCTGTTGAAATGTGATGCTTCAGTGAAGGGACATGCTGGTAGGGATGGGGTAGGGATGTGGGAGTGTGGGAGAGGGGATCAGTTGGGGAACACCCTCTCAGAAACGAATGGGAGGGAGGATGGAGTGAAGAACTTGAGGTGGGGCTTGGAAAGGGGGCAACTTCTAGAATGAAAAAAAAATAGCCGTCTTACCAAAAGCAATCTATGGATTCAATGCAATTCCCATCAAAATTCCAACACAATTTTTTATAGACATTAAATGAACAATTCCGAAATGTATATGAGAAAATCAGAAAAACTAAAATAATTCTAATTTTCTAATTGTGATTCAAATGAGGGGGAGGCCTAACACTGTTACTGAGGCTATGGTGTGCTCACAAAAAGGGATCTATCATGACTGCTCTCTGAAAGACCCAACAAGCAGCTGCAAGAGTCAGATGCAGATATTTACACCCACCAATAGACAGAAGCTTCTGACCCTTGTGGTTAAATTGGGGAAAAGCTGGAAGAAGGTGACAAGGATGGTGACCCTATAAAAGGAGCATCAGTCTCAATTAAAGTGAACCCCTAGATCTCTCAGACACTGGACCAGCAACCAGGCAACATACACCAGCTGATAAGAAGCCCCCAATATTTATACAGCAGAGGCCTACAGGGTTTGGACTTAGTCAGAGAAGATGCACCTAACCCCCAAGAGACTAGAGTCCCCATGGAGTTGGAAGGTCTTTTAGGGTAGAGGGTATGGGAGTTGGGTAGATCCTTGGGATCTCCTTGGTGGGAGATTGACAGAGGCAGGGAGGAGGTATGAGACGTGGAACCGTGGGATGGTGGACCGGGAGGAGGATAAAATCTGGACTGTAATAAAGGATTAAATAAAATTTAAAAAAAGAAAAATAGGTTTTTTTTCCTGATTAGAATCACAATAAACTTTATTTCACAATAAGTTTCAGATACTAAATGTCAAATACTTCTTAAACACTTTTCTCCAGACACCAGTGTTTCTATATCATGTTTGGCAGAGTTCTATATTCAGTGACATTACAAAATCATTTGAAGGGAATTTGCCTGGCAAGTCAGAAGATGATATAGTCTTCTTGGTCTTTTAAGTAAATGAAAAATGTTCAGCAAGACTAATTTTGCAGCCCTCTGATTCATTTAGTTTTCCTTTCAAAGTGAGCATGTGAAGATTACAAACCAAAGGAATGCCAGGCTCACTATGAGGCAGAGAAATAGGTCAATCTCCACTCCTCCAGTTGCTTATTAATAGCACTTGGTATCCAAAGGAAGATTGACTAATTTAAGAAGGACAAAAATCATTAATCTGAATTTGCAGGGTTTTTTGATAATAAACATTGCAAAACAATATGAATATTTTATCTCCTTCTACATAAATTACAATGCAGTTTATTATATTCTCATAAAACATTTATTATGGGTCTTGAAGAATAAATACAATCTCAAAGAAATTTGGGGCAAAGATCAAGAGACATATTAAAAAGACAACACAGGCTATAAAGAAAAACTATACGTAAAGGTGTAGAAAGGGTATTGAAATCCACATTACTATAAAAATTTCGTAACTGAAATTATGGATGAATCATGGAAAATGCCTTTTTAAGCAGGAGATTGGCAAAATTTTACATTTAGTTTTAAATTGAGGTGACTAGTAAGTAACAGAAGAATTCAAGATGGAACTTAGTTGCTGTCATTAGACCATCTCTGAGGTGAGTTGAGTATGATAGAGTTAAAATCCTATTTCACATACATTAGGAGAGAAATAATATGTTTGGTTATTGACCAGAAATGTATAGCTCTTGGTTTTGTATAAACATAATTTGACAGTAAACTTGTTTGGAGGAAAGCTAACAGTAGGTTTGTATTGGAATGAGCACAAGGTAAAAAATAGTGTCTTAAGCTCTCTAAAGTAAATGCTCTAAGAAAAGGAAAGGCAGGTATGTCCAATAAGGGGGAACATTCTCAACTAAAGTTAGAATAAATGGACTCTAGGGTCACCATGGTGAGTGATATGTGACTAGATGATTGACCTTAGCTATTGACACTCATGGTGCTATGATAGATTTCCCACTGTTTGCCATGGAAAGTTGAATGAGGGCAGAACAAAAAGAATCAAGAAACCTTAGTAGGGAGCTTCTCTATTAGGCACAAGCAGCTGTTAGTAGAGAGCTCCCTTAACATCATAAACAGCACTGATGGGAATTTAGATTAAATACAAAATAATCTCATAAATATTGTGAGAAAGTGCTTTATATATATCCAGTATTCCATCTTCTATCAATTTGCATCCATCTGTCCATCATCATGTGTTTTGGTAACAATTAAACTTCTGTATCACCTACTGGATCGTTATGCATGTGATAGCATTTTAAATAGCAATGCACGACCAGGAGAACTAACAGACAGATGCCTACACATTAAAACGATGGATAAGAAAAACTTTGACTCATTGTGGGAGAGGGCAGTGTAATTCCTGTGTCATTTGAGTTCCTACTTCTATGTCCTTCACTCCCTGTCCATTCTTTAGACAGTCATTTAATGTCTTTCTTTTGAAACAATGATATTTCTAATGTTCATGACAAACTAATTCACCATAGAAAAAAGTGCATGAAAGTACACTGTCAGAAGGCATGACTTTCTTTTCTGGCTCTATTTTCGTCTTTTGTTTTACGTTTTTCAGGTAGAGAAAGCTTATTGATTTGTACCCCAATTCTTTTGCAGGGATCTTCATTTTCTTTGTCTTAGTTGTTCACACAAATGAAATCAGTGATTAAAACAAGAGATAAATTAGATGTCATATGACTGTATAGATACAAAAGACACTGAGAATGTTTATTTAGGCTTCTGAACTGAATTAGATAGGTAATCTCAGTTTATTAAAATAGTTATAAAGAAATATTCAAGACACAAAATGAGTACAGTAACTGATATATTAAAGTGTACTGCTTAAGAGTATGTCTTTTACAGATGTGTTTTGGTTATTAAAGTTTTCTCATCTAAATATAACAAACCAATAAGTGGGTAAATTATATAAAAATACAAATGATTAATGATTAAATTACATAGTAATAAGATATGCATATATATGCAAATGTACATGATAGTGTTCAAATGTATGTGGAATATATTTGAGTGTAAAGCTGAGAATATTTAGAACTGAAAATGGAAAACTAAGTATTAATCATATTCTTTCTATTTTGATTTCTATACTGAAATAAATAATCTTTATACTACATTGAAAACAATACACTGGTGGATATCTGTTCATACATACTGGTTCTTAAATGCAATGCAGTGGAAATCTTTTCTATATGAAATATGAATTATAAAAGAAGATTCAAAGAGTATTAGGTTGAATTAAAATATGAATTAATTGAAACAGGTAGGTGCAGATCTTCACTCCCTTAGTTTCTGTGATCTAATAAAACAAAGTTTGACAGATAAAGTGAATAAATAAAGAAAGAAGAAAGAAGTTTGTTTAGAAATGCTTACATGGAAATATACCCTAGATGTATTTATATGTAGTTTTAGACTGGTGTCATGTTATAATAGTACAGATAAATATCTTTGTTTCTTGGAATTTCTTAAATATTTCATGTTGTGAGCTATTTTATTGAATCATACTTATTTTTATTATTTTTGGAAATATTTAGATATATACTTCTTTGCAATTCAATTTTATTGGATAGCTATGTAAGACCTTTGATACTTATCTGCATATGGTGTATGGAGTATCTTCACTTAGGTCTGTAGAATCCAGCATCAATAGCAGTTGTCTTTCCTGTAAGCTTCTTCACAATGTATTTAAAGTCAAGGTAAATAAATGAACTTGAAGATTTCCAATTTTCCAGACTGGTTGTACAAAACCT
This sequence comes from Mastomys coucha, assembly GCF_008632895.1. Lineage (NCBI taxonomy): Eukaryota > Metazoa > Chordata > Mammalia > Rodentia > Muridae > Mastomys > Mastomys coucha. Next base: position 75,450,953 of record NW_022196915.1, read on the forward strand.
TCCCAGAAGGAATTAGACTTCACTACACCACCTGACTCCTGGAAATGTTGATATAGGTTGAATTGACCAGGATTGAATGTCTATATGATTTGTGATATACGAATCCAACTCTCCATGCTGGTATAATAACCACTTTCATATATATATATATATTCTGTTTTAAACACCAGAATAATTGTGTGAAATGTAACATTAATGTTAATATTAGTGAAATAAAACAAACATGTTATCACTCTTATTTTCCTACATGTCATTTGAATTTGCATTCCTGCTGGAATATACTGGGACAATTGCTAGTTATTTGATATAAATTCACAAAATGATCACATTTCATACATTATTTTCATTTTAGTTGTGGTTTATTTTCAAGATTAATATTGCATAATCACTACATACAGAGCTAACCTAATAATTTCAATTGTGTTTTATTCTGTTTCATGAAATGGAGTCTCTCTCTGTTTTTTAATATATCAGTGCAAAATGAGCTGCAGCTGCTGAGAGAAAGGATTTAACATTGAAAATGGTTGCACTAAGCAGTAAAATAAACCATGCTAGGCCAAGATCAAGAGACAGTCAGATTTAGAAATGTATATCTTTGCATTCTTTTCATAGAAAATGAAATTTGGAAAAAAATAACTTTTTTTTTTTTTTATATTTTAATACACTTTGTCCCTCCAAACCGACATCACATCACGTTGAAATGCAGGCCAGCAGCTTCTGATGCCCTGAGTACACCTGTGTTGACATCACTGCCTTGAAACTACAGGTTCACACATGACTCATGTATTTTACATGTCCTTATATCTTTTCTTCTGTCTTTAAATTACTTATTGTATTTGCTTGATGCATGAATGTATTACTCTCCTTGTTCTATTACTATCATTACTATGGTACACACAGTGACACTTGGATTTCCTCCTGAGAAACAGTATTTACCCTTTCATGAGAGTCTCACAAAAAGACAATTCAAATGAGCATCAACAGAATTACCAACAAGTGAATCTCACTACAGACAGAACCCATCAGAGGGTATAGTACAAAATGAGTACTGCAGTTCAATGAGACTTTTCTTAACCATCATCTGTCCTATATTTCTGAATGAAAACTAAAGTCAGCTCCGTCCCCTTGTGTGACAGATTTTTATGTGTAAAAAGGAAGAGAGAGTAAGTTTCCTCCTACCTCAACATTGGGGCTAATGAATAAAATGTTTTTAACAGAAAAATATTTGGGTACTGATATTATATTAGACTGCAAAGCATTTTTCACTTAGAAGATAAGCATTACTTTTTTCTGTCAATTTAACCACAAATGATCAGGAAAGCTGTACATCTGAATAAAATGACCATATAGAGTGTCTAAATAAATCAATACCAAGAAGACATGTTTGTATTATATCACTATACTTAGTAAACTACATGCAAGTAGTATAGGCTTTGCTTTACTAAGTTATTGTTATGTTCATATCATCTTCTTTCTTTTAGTATTCTAATTTACATTGCTTTTAAAAGGAAAAAAAACACCTAAGACACACATGCTTATTTTATATTATCAAAAAACCCTATATTTTGACTCTATCAAGAACTTTTACCTATTTTAAATTAATAGCTTTATATTACATGAATGAATTTTAATAAAAATTTTTATAAGCTATGCACTTCATCATTCTTAAAACCTTCTAACATTAAAATCTTATTTGATTTTCTATTATTTTGTCTACATTTTGGTTTTGTTTCTTTTTCAAATACTAATGTTATATAATAAAAGTTAAGAACTGTTATGGTACTTCTAGATGAAGTATATATTTAGATACTGTACTATTTATGTGAAATAAAATCAAAAGAATTCTATGAAACACTATTTTCACTTTACAAAATGCTACATCTCCTTTATTAAGATATCTATGTTACTCTATTCTTGCTCTTCAACATGTTTTATACAGTTTGGGAACTGTATTCCCCAGTGGTTAAATAACATGCCTGAATTGAACACTGTTTTCACACTGTTATGTACTATTGGGTAAGGGTTGTAGTGCAAAAAGGCTTTTCTTTTATAATTTGCCAAACATAACTTGATCTGTGCAGACAGACCAAAGCCTAGCACAGGGGCACCCTCATTTATCTCGTGTCCTCCAAGCAGCAATGTTCTCCGCTCTTTGTGCTTCTCCAATAAATCACTGCCCAAAGTTTCCTGGCAGACTTTTCTGAAAAGAAAAAGGCTTCACTTCTACTTAAGACTAATAGAGGTGAAACATCCCAAGTAACTACCAAGAGCCAAATTAGATCTTGTAGGTCAACTGTCTTCCTCTTAACCTGTACTTAGTCCATAGCTGCACAGGGGAACAGCTAAACTTGAGCTTTGCAACTTTTACAGGAATCTGTCACCTAATTATAAATTTGATTTATAAACTACTTGGTTGATTCATTTCACTAACATTCTTGCATTAGCAACAACAGTCTTTTATTTTAAAACCTAATTCATTCTTTGATGCATAGGTTGTTTGAGGCTAGCCTGTGATAGGTCAAATATTAGCTTTTCCCTAAATATCCAATAAATGCTTAACATAACTCTATTAGATAATATGTCTATGTGAATGGTAAATTTTGTTGTAATTAATTATTCAAAAATTGACTCCTTTTAGTCAAATATTATTAAGAATTTTTTAGCAATTATTCTTTCCATGAGGACAGAGGTAGAAAGAGGTCCAGAAGGGAAGGAACATTAGTAGCTAGAGGCCAGGAATTCAAAAAGAAAATGTTAGTAGTCCTGGTTCCATGTTAACTACTTTAATTGCTTTGAAGCTGTATAGGAAACTGAAAGGTTGGACCTCAATACCTCCTGTTTTAACAAATTTCTATAACACTGTCTGTCTTAGTCATGGTTTCTATTCCTGCATAAACATCATGAACAAGAAGCAAGTTGGGGAGGTAACGGTTTATTCAGCTTACTTCCACATTGCTGATTATCACCAAAGGAAGTCAGAACTGGAACTCAAGCAGGTCAGGAAGCAGGAGGTGATGCAGAGGCCATGGAAGGATGTTCCTTAGTGGCTTGCTTCCCCTGGCTTGCTCAGCCTGCTCTCTTATAGACCCAAATGCTTCCAGCCTAGGGATGGCACCACCCACAAGGGGCCCTACTCCCTTGATCACTAATTGAGAAAATGCCCCACAGCTGGGTCTCATGGTGGCACTTTCCCAACTGAAGTTCCCTTCTCTGTGATAACTCCAGCCTGTGTCAAGTTGACACACAAAACCAGCCAGTACACTGTCATTCAGTAATTATACTTTAAATATTCTCCAAATTGTTAATGATATATAATGCAATATATTCCAAGGAAGACATCTCCATTCTCTGGCTCTTATAATCTTCCCATTTCCTCTCTCACAATGTTTCCTGATCTTTATATGTGTGGTTATGCTGTAGATGTGCCAATTGGAGGTATGGTCAGTTATTATCACAATCCTGAGAGGATATAGAGGAAGAAAAGGTATGTGAGGAAATGATGTAAGTACCATATCCACAAAAGGAACTTTGAAATAAACACAATATTATTATTGTTATTCCAATAACAAAAATAATTAGTATATTCTCTGTTTGATGCACTATTTACTCATAAATAATCAACATGTGATTAAATGAAAAAACAAATTCTGTAAATAGTATACTTGTGTGTGTGAGTGTGTGTGTTCTATGTAACTCTCTTTAAAGTTTTATAAACTGCACATTCTCTCTCTGCTAGTTGTCTATGCAATCTAGCTATCTCAATTATTATATATTACCATTGTTTCATTACCGTAACCTGTTGCCTCTGACCCCTCTTGTCTCTATGCCTGAAATCCAGTCATTCCTCTTCTGCTAAACTTTTCTCATTCTGCTGCGACTCACTCCTTTCTATAAAAAACTGTGAGAATGCAGTCTAGTCCTAGTTTGCTCATTTCTGTATAGATACCCTGTAGACTATTCTGAAATTGAAATTATTCATAGCACCTTCACCTCTTGGTCTTTCCTTGTTATCAGGTAGTCTGTCAGAAGAGAAAGTGTACAGAGGTAAAGCAGGAAAGTGCAAAGATATATTTCTCTGATTTGTTTATTCTACATATTTTTTTAAAGTGAGTTGAAATTACATAAGGAAACACAAAAAAAGTCAATAGTAATGAATGTATTCTTAAAAAATATGTTTTGCTGCTAATTTCTGGCTTTTAATTTTCACTGTTTTTTATTCTAGTTAAGGCTCACAAAAACTAACAAGATATTTTAAACTAGAATATTTTTTTTCAATTTTTGTTCTTTAATCCTTTTATTTACAGTCAAGTCTTTGTCTCGTGGTCTGCCCTCTGACTGTTCTTCATCCCACACCTCCTCCCCCACACGACCCCTCACCTCTACCACAGTCTGGAAGAGAATGTCCCCCCACAACAGACCTCTCCACTCCTTTTTTTATTAGATATTTTCTTTATTTCCATTTCAAATGTTATCTCCTTCCCAGGTCTCCCATCTGGAAACCCCCTTTCACGTTCCCCTTTCCCAGGCTTTTATGAGTGTACTCCCCCATCCACACACCCACTCCTGCATTCCAGCCCTGGCCTTCCCCTACACTGGAGCATTGAGCCCCCTCAGGCCCAAGGACCGCTCTTCCCACTGAAATCCAATAAGACCATCCTCTGCCACATAAGCTGCCAGAGCCCTGAGTCCCTCCATGTGTATTCTTTGGTCGGTGGTCCAGTCCCTGGGAACTCCTGGTGCGTCTGACTGGTTGACACTTTGCTTCGCCCATGGGGATGCAAACTCCCTCAGCTTCTTCAGTTGTTGTACCAAAGGCAGGGTCTGGTGTTGAGGCCTGCATCTGACTCTCTCCCTGGTGCTGGGGCCTACAGGCATGGGGAGGAGAGGTGGGGGACATTAGCTAAAAAGAAGGCAATGTGTAAATGAGCTATTTTATTATAGGAAGGAGAAAATAGGCAGGTCAAGTAGAGAGAAGGAAAGAAGAGGAAGGAGAGGAGAAAAGAAGGAGAGAGAGAGAGAAAGAAAAGGAAGAAAGGGAGAGGAGCTAGAGAGCAAGAGAAAAAAACAAAGAGCAGGAAAGGGAGGAGAGGGAGAACAAGAGGGGGAGAGCAGAGACAAAGAGCCAGAGAGAGTGAGGAAGAGCAAGAGAGGTGAGGAGGGGGCAAACCGCCCCTTTTATTGTATGAAGCATGGCATGTCTGGCTTGTGGTCAGACGATCAGGGATAGGGTCCAGCTAGAATGCTGGGAGCTTGGGGCATTGTCTGCCTGATAGAACACACATCTCCTGCGGGGCAGCTGTGAGGGGTTGTGACTGAAACAGGAACCAAAGACTCAGGAGTTATGGCCAAGCTCCTTCTGCCCCCTGCAAGCAGAAATTGCCCACAAGGGCTCCAGGGCTCAAAGCCAAATACTCTACAGAGCCTAAGTTACCTGAGCAGACCACTGCCCAACACTGCTCCACATTCAGTCTTTTCTCCAATTCCTCCATCAGGGACCCCTATTCCATCCCATCCCCATGCTCAGTCCAATGGTTGGCTGCAAGCATCTGCCTCTGTATTTGTCAGGATCTGGCAGAACCTCTCAGGAGACAGCTGTATCAGTGTCTCATCAGAAAGCACTTCCCGGCATCCATAATAGTGTCTGGGTTTGGAGACTGTATATGGGATGGATCCCGGAGGTGGGGAGGTAGTCTCTGGATGGACTTTCCTTCAGTCTCTGCTGCACACTTTTTCTCCATATTTTCTCTTGTGAGTATTTTGTTAACCCTTCTAAGAAGCACTGAAGCATCCACACTTTGATCTTCCTCGTTCTTGAGCTTCATATGGTCAATTGTATCTTGGGTATTCCAAACCCTTAACTAGAATACTTTAACTAGGAAAATGTAAGTAACAGTAAATTGTATTATAAATTGTACAGTGTTTCCATGGCTTAATCTTCACTAATATATGTCATATATTTTTAAAATATGCATGATAAATTATCTTCTGAGTGCTCAATTATGACTTAAGCCATTAATGTATAAACAAGAATTCAATTATACTATTTAATCTACACTAAAATTGGTCTTAAATGTATATAGGAAACTTTTCACATCACCCAACTTATTATTGAAAAATGGAGATCAGGATTTTGTTTGTTCTCCTTATTGGAATCACATTCTTATTTTTATAATTAACTATTAAGATTTCATGGAATATTTGTGTTATATAATCAAAGAAATAAATGTCAAAATTGATAATAAATAAAAAGGAATATATGATGCTAACAATATAAAACTCTCATTATAACATTTCCTTTTTTCATTATAACATTTCTATAGAAAAATTGTATTAGATTCCCAGCTGTGATTTTAAAACTATTATTTTAATTTACATTCAATCTATTTTCACTTTAATGACACTGCCACTGGCTATTTTCTGAACAGTGGCTTAGATTCAAATTACAATGTAACATTCCAAAAAGCATTTAATTTTAAAAAATACAATAATAATAATTACATTGTGTAAGCTGTTGGAAAAAATTGAGAATTTTTTCTGTATATTCATTGTTGTTGAAGTCTCATTTTAAGAACAATTCTGATTAAATAGAAGCCCGGGGGGTGGGAAATATATATATATATATACATATATATATTTGTTTATTGTTTGTTGTAGTTAATGATTTTTTATACACTTATACACTCAAACATCACTGCTAGGATTTTTCAGTATTTTTAAATATAAAACATCTAGAGGGTAAATAAGTTCTATCTGTCTATTCATGTGTCTTTGGTAACACTAAACACTGTTGTTTCTAAAGTTTTCCAAGTATTCTTAGAAGTACTAGTTTTAAGTTAACTTTTGACAAAGTATAAAAAAAAATTGTAATAGAAAGAAGGGCACTCCTGTAAGTGTTACATTTAATACTAACGGAATGTCCTATACCATGTGTTTGTGCCAGTATTGTTGGCTTGAAACTCAGCATGAAGATAAAAAAGAACTATAATTCCTAGCATTTCTTCTGCCTCTGCCTCCAGAATTCAGGTATTTCAGGATGCTTCCACCACAGCATGGCCACTTACTACATTCTTATAAAAATATTTGTACTTGTTTCACGTGTGTAGATCATTTGACAGCATGTGTATCTATGTACTATGAATGTTTAGTACCCAAGGAGACAAGAAGTGTGTCTCAATTTTTCTAGAACTGGGTATTACAGAGTCTTCATACATATCCTGCGAACTAATTCATGGTCTTCTGTAAGAGCTATAAGTGTTTTGAACTGCACAAGGTATGTTAACTACACAAAGGTTTACAGATAACTAAGATATATGGAAAGTGGAAAAAGTATTCCACAGGGAAGAACACACCATCCATTATCTGATACCCAATGATTAGTCCTGATGACATACAAAAATTAACATTATATAACTGAGATTATATATATATATATATATATATATATATATATATATTTAGGATACACACACATATATTATCACAACAGAACAAATAAAATTATCAATCAAGACACTTTTAATATATACTTGTGGAAATATTAGTTTTTGGAAAATCAGACAAACTCGTCAGCTTTAAATGCAGAGGCTAATTGTTGGCACTCTCCTTGGACATTACCAACTGATTTACCCACCAGTCACAAGCTGTTTTTTCATGTAAAAAGGGGTCAATAAATGAGGACTATTAGGGCTAAAGAAAGCCCAAGGTAAATTGTAATCAGGCTGTGCACTTGTTACATTTAGACTTTCTGATAACTGTTGAAGTCCTAACTCATCAGTTTTGCAGAATGTGCAATGTCAAGTGAAGATCTTTCAAGAGAGTTTGTTTGCAATCATTTTATTTACCTCTTAACAATATAAAGTGTTCTTCTTGTTGGCAATTAATTTTTTCATATTGATAATTTATTCATTTTATAGAATATTTTATATGTAACACCATTAGTTAATTCTTGGGTTTGGATCAACAAGAGGAAGCTTTTAAGAACAAATACAGAGCCTTTTAGAAAGCACAGTCCCTATGTAAGTAAGAGATGTTCCTGTTGAAAATAGGGGAGTGCTTCAGCTAGAGGACTAGCATTAATAACAGAAGTAACTGATCCATTGGTCAGTTTTTTGTTTTCTTGCATGAATTTACTAGCAACTAGCAGAAATCATAAGAGGTCATAATCAACAACTTGTTACATATCACAGTGCATTTTCCTACTGACAAGAATGCTACTAATAACAGTCCCAAAGCAGAGATTACAACACTAAACACCAGGAAAACAAATGGTTAGAAATGACACAAAGTCAGAAGGCAAGAATACTCAAAGAGTTAAAATTGATCCATATGGGTTAATTCTAAAAAAATCACATATATATGCATGCATGTATACATAGTTATGTACATAATGAAATGATAACTAATGGCTGTTAATTAACATAGAATTTCATTTCCTATCAGGTATGGCATCAGAATATTGAACTGTTTGGGATATTTCTGCTTACATGTTCACTGTACTGTTCCTTTTACATATCATGCAAATATGCATTCCCATTGCCAATCTTTATTTTTTAGTTTCCTAAGTCCAAATGCATTATTGTTTCCAATAAAATGGTTTTGTCTTCAGTTTCTCTTCATGAGTGGACGCTAATACTAAATGTTTAATTTTGCTAGATTAACAAATTTATGCTGAGATAAGACAGCAATATTCAAGCAATATAAAATGTTTCTTATAAATAAAAGACCAAAACAAATACAAATATAATTATAAATGATTCCTTTCTTTCAAGTTGACCATATTACACATATATTGTGAATATTTTCTTTTTTCATTTCAGTTCAAAACTCAATATAACACTTTCCTCAGAATAGGATTAATGTATTCTTTTAAATGTGATAAATATCAATGTTACAATTCAAAAGTCAATGCCTTTAAAAAAATCAACCTATGAAAGTCATATATAATTTTGCTCAAAATAAAATAGTCGGATTTTGAGAGACATTTCAAAAGATTATCTAAAAAGCTACAAGCAATGCATACCATACAAAAAGAAGTAAAATAAAGCTACTTTTTCAGTGTGCTGTGGGGTATGGTTATAGTATTTTTCCCACACTTTGTATAATGCACTGTGGGATTTTATATTTGCCATTGGGTGGGTGGGGGATCAGGGTTTATTTCATTTTATTTATTTATTTTCATTTTTTTTCCGGTGGGGAAACAGGGAAAGGAGATATTATTTGACAAGTAAATAAAGAAAATGAAATAAAACAGAAAAGTTAATACCCATGTATTTCCCCTTCCCTATTATAGTTTTACACATGCAATAGCTATCTCTGGGCAGCTGCCCTCCAAAAGTTAGTGTTTACACATTTGAAGAGATGTGACGCTTTACTGCTCTGGTGACAAGCACTGCAGTAAGTCCTGAGTCCCATCATTTTATGCTGTGCCAAATAACATTGGCTTTTCTGTGTGACAAAACATACAGTGATGGAAGGTGACAGCAGAAATGTAATGCAATATGACACCTCAGAAATTTAAAGGGTAAAGAGATTAGCTATTTGGTGTCAAATTAGATCGGAAATGTCAAATCCAAAATGAGGCTGGCAGTTGCTAATGGAGTGAAAGATACAGTATTCACCCTGTGTGTGAAACAAGGGACTCTGAACTTCATCACAACACATTTTGCCAACTCAGATATGCAGGCTGATACATTACAAAGTACAGTGATACTTAGGTCCTTCCTAGAAGGGGGATGAAAATAGCCATGATAGGAAATACAGAAACAAAGTTTGGGGTAGAATCTGAAGGAAAGGCTATCCTGTGACTGTTCCACCTAGAGATCCATCCCATATATATTTACCAAATCCAGACACTATTGTGGATGTCAACCAGTGCTTACTGACAGTAGCCTCATACAGGACAGAGCTGTTTCCTGAGAGGCTCTGCCAGTGCCTGACTAATACAGAAGTAGATGCTCACAGCCATCCATTGGATTGAGCACAAAGTCCCCAGTAGAGGAGCTACAGAAAGAATCCAAGGAGCTGAAGAGGTTGTAGCCCCATAGGAGGAACAACAATATGAACCAACCAGTACCCTCAGAGCTACCAGGGTCTAAACCACCAACCAAAGAGTACATATGGAGGGACCCATGGCTCCAGATGCATATGTAGCAAAGGATGGCCTTGTTGGACATCAATAGTAGGAGCTAGATGCCCTTGGTCCTGAGAGTACTCGATGTCCCAGTGTAGGGGAATGCCAGCACAGGGAAGCGTTAGTGAGCAAGGAGAGGGAGGATGGGATAGGGAGGTTTTCAGAGGGGATAAAATTTGAAATGTCAATAAAGAAAGCATCTAATTAAAACAAAAAGAAAGAAAAAAAGTGTGATGGAACAGCATGGGCCTCCAACCAATGGCAAGTTATTTTATAGTGACACCTCTTATAATTATGATTTGATTCTTGATCGGCATATCTCCTTTAGTTAGCAGGTGTTAACATTGCAATGTCCTATGACATATAGGAACTGTCACAATTTTGTAGGAAGGAGTAAGATAATGCCATTGTATTACAATAGCTATGATATATGTATGTCCCACAAAAAGGAAAAATAATTTTAAAGTATCAGAATGCCAGAAAAAGTGATTTCAGTATCACAGACCAGAGAATCCATCAACATCTTTTGTTATATAGATCAAGTTATTCAACTAGTGTGACATGAAAGAATTTGACTGAGGAAATGACTAAATCCATCAATGTTTTAATCCATTCTGGGTTTGTAATATTAACTTATAAGCTTTCTGTCTTCCTGGTTTATTATCACTGAGTACATTATCTTTCATTTTCTAAGTCTATTTAAAATATGTATATATTTGCTTGTTTTATAGCAATTTTCTTCTAGCCTTAACACTTCTCTCCACTGTCACATATGACAAGAGAAAAGAATGTGAAGAAAATCAATGATCTTCAACAATAAAAGAACAATATTAATTCAAAACCAGAAGTTAAACTACAATAACAGCTTATCTCAGTGCTGCAGTATTTGCCCTTCCATTGTTTTTGTACCATCTTTCAGGAAAATACTGATCCAAAACAAAGGGTCCCTAGTTCAGACCCTTGGCCCCTTTGCAAACAAATGCTGCCAATCTCCTGCAACTGCTGAACTGTTTTTATCTCCCTGCTTGGATTTTCGGGGTATACATAGCAAGTGTACAAGAATGAAGACCAGTGTAGATGAAAATGCAGATTGATTAGTAGAGAGTCAGCTATCTACTTTCTTATTTTTTAACAGCCAGGGAATTTCACAAGGGATAAAAACTGTGATTGAACGAATAAGTAGGTAATTGTTTTCTGGTTCTCAGATAATAATTGTTTTGGATATTATCACACTAAATTCATCAAATTTAGTAAGATTACTAGATTATGTTAACCACCATTTTCACATCAGAATGAAGATATTGTAATAAAAACAGTCATGATATCTTAAATGTTCAAATTTCAATAGCTGTGTGATTTATAAAGCACTGTATAAAAACTTTGTTTAAAAAGATCAAAATAAAGTAAAATATATTTTTCAAATAGTCAGACTTAAGCATTGTCATAAAGAATTCAAAGTTGCTTTACTGTGATTTCACTTATTACAGTATTAAAAATATTAAAAAGCCACCAATGTTTATTATCACATTCTGAAAAACATAAACTAACTTCAGAGATAGAAGCTTAAAACTGAAAGCTTTATTTTCTGAGTGCGCTTGGATACTGTCAGCTTCTGAACCATGTTCTGGAAGGGAATCTGCATTGCATATTTAAATGATGAAACTTAAACACAAGAGGGGCTTGGGTAAGCTTCTAGGTCATCCAAACCTATTGACATTAAGGGTTAAACAAGAGTGTATCTCTTAGAGACTGGGCCTCATCCAGGACACTTGGCTTCAAGGCCTTTAATTCCTTTAGACATTTGATTCAGAATCCAAGGCTCTTGATCCTCTTAGACAGGTCAGGAGCTTAAGGTGATAAAAGAAGAAAGGAACTGGTCAGCTGAATGCACTTAAGGAGGGCTTGGTTGGCATTGGTTATATATTTTTACAACTCTGTTGCTTTGGTTAAGATTACAGCACATTTTATATTCTTCTATGGGTTTAACAGACAATTAAGAGACTATTTGGAGGGGCAGGGTAGGAGCAGGTCCACAAGCCTGGGAATATGAATCTGGCTTAACCCTGTAAACAAAATGGTGGAACAAAATGGAAGAATTGCTGTCTAGGTGGCTCAGCACTGGTGGCCCTTTTCTTGCAGTAATATGTTCGTAGTGACACTACAAGATGGATTAGTCACTACAATTGTTTATTACTGGGAGATTACAATGTTATAGATGCAAGTCAAATAGTGACAAGCTATTTTAGCCACCATGATAGCCATTCATTGCTGAATTTTATGTTTTAGCAAACACCTTGTAACCATCAAATGGAACTATTTTGTGACATTTTTACGACTGCTGGTTTTCATCAAATCAAAAGCTAAGAAAATGAGTGGATGCCAGTAGTACCTAACAACAGAAATTTGCCTGTAAAATTGTTTTCTCCAGTATATCTGAAAAGTATTGTGATGTAGAGGTGGTCCTGTTCACCGATTGATTATTGATCTGTCACTAAAGAAAGTCATGGACTTTCGGGTCCCTGGAGGAAAAGAGAAATTCAAGGAAGGAGAGACAGAGTTTTCCATGCTACAGAGAGAGAAGAACCAGGCATCTATGTGAAGAGCAGTGGGCTGTAGCAGCTCCTATAAGCAGGTGGTTCGAGTTGTTTAGCAGGGACTAGATTCATCAGACCAAGAATAGTTAGAGAAGGTGGCAGGGAACAGAGAAAAGAATATTATAAAAAGCATGCTTTTCCAAGTATGAGATAGTAGTGCCTAGCAATAGTGTCAAGAAGACAAGTTAAAAAGGAACAACAATGTGTACATCTTTTTCTCTGTGAATTCAGTGGATGTAGGATGGGGGCTTGTAGTGTGGCCAATTCCCAGAGCATAGACGGGATAGCAAAAGGCTACACACAACACTATGATTTGTAAATTTCTTAGTTTTTTAAACATAAAGATTGTGTGGGACTTTTACTACATTGGAAGGTGGAGTTTGAGGAAACCTACATCTGTGTTCCTAGGCCATATTCATTCATATTTGGCTCCAGAATAATCTTTTATTATTCCACTTGAAGTGAGAGCTGTGAGTACCTTGCTAAATGTTTAATTAATAACTAAGAAAGGACAGTCAAGAATTTCCTATTATACACAATTAAACAAGATGAAGTATTATATAGTATGTTTACAAATAAAAACATAAATCTAAGCTAAAGGAAACAATATAATTTAATTATGGGCAATTTGCTGCAACAAAGAAAAAAGCATCCAGATATTTTTTGTAAGCTTATCATTAATTCAGTATTTTCATTTAGTACTTGGAATAACAGAAGAAAAATAACTAGAAATAAATTTGTAAGGAACTGAGAATACAATCCTAGAGTATAGCACTACAATGTACAAAACATTGACTGCTGTCATCAACAGGCAAAAAATAGTCACAGTAATATTAATAAATTTTAAAAACATTTATAAAGATATAAAACCTTCATTTTAAGAAACTGATTCATAAGTTGAAGGACATGAATAAGGTTAATACTCTATACATTTTGATTTGATTATGATTATGTGCACATGAATAGGTTAAAAGCACATATAAGAACAATGTAATAAATGGAGTGGTAGTTGATATTTATGATCTTCCTGAAATATTGGCAAGGTTATGTTTAAAATAAACATACTGATCCACATTGACTTGAAATTTTCCTTCAAATGAAACAACTGCAAGTGTGTTTTGTTTTCTCAAATTTACATTTACAGCGTGTACTATGTTTTTCATTATCAGACTATTTCAACTTGCTTCAGAAAGGTTCCTGAACAGCTTTTTATGCCATCTGCCAGTGAGATGGGATGTTTGCCTACAAAATTATCATTTTATGCATTCATTACAAAGTGGATAGCATGTCATCCACATCACTTGCATGAAGACATAAGAGGCTGTTAAACTAGACTAGGTTGCAGATATGTGTAATTTACATAATGTGATAAAATATATATTTAAGATACACAAGACTTAAATAGATTTTAAATCACTTTAATTTCTCATTATTTGGGCCAGTGTCACAATTCTAAAGGGCTTGAGGCCCTTGAAATTGATTTTGATTATATTCATTATGGTTTTACAATGAAAACTGACTTCGCATAGGCATACATAATCTATTCCTCATCACTGTAAATGTAATTTCAGTGGACTAAGCTTTGCATTACTAATCCAATCAATCCTATATTTAAAAATATACTGCAAATCGCTCCTCTGCCAACTAAGTACACACTAATACATTTTGTGTTTCCATTGAATGATTTTCACAAGGCTATATTGAGCATATATGAGAAATTATCTTTGCAAATCAGAAATCAATTAAGCTAGCAGACACATTTTTTATATGTTGAAAACCTGAAAGCTTCTTTGACTGCCAAAAATATTAATAAAAAATGTAATATATGAATATTTCACAGCTCTTAAATATATAAGATGACTAAATTGTGCAGTGTGCATTGAAAGGGACAAGTGCTGTTCATCCTCATGTTGGTCAAAAAATGTCACTATAAATTTTGTAATTAACCTTAATACTTGGAAATACTGCAGTTATTGGAGATTATTGTGTTTTATTGTCTCCTGTAAAATTTAACTTAATATTAGAAATTACTGTTAAGTTAATGATATGTAAGGTAACTTAAAACAATGAACAAAACAACCATATTGTTTATTTCTCTTCTTTTCCTTGCTTGTATATTTTTATTTATTTTGCAAAGAGGGTGATAGTTTATTCCTGAACTGAACTTGTGTACCATAGCCTGGAAACTAAGATTTCATAGTAAAACTCCCTGAAAAAGTCATTGCCACGATGCCTGCTGGCTGTATCATTTTCACACCAGTAGCTTTGAGAGATTAGTGATCACTAATCATAAGAATCTGAGGAAACTAGATAAAATACAGGACTATTTGAGAAAAAAGTCTCAGCACAGAGATTTAATTTGTAAAAACCCAAAGAATGACATTTTCGTTTCTGATATTTACACCAAGCTTTTCTTAAACTTAATGTTTTCCCAATAACTTTTTAAAAATATATGTGTTAAACTATTACTTTCCATTGTCGTTTATACTGTGTTAGAGTAGGCTCTGGTGGATATGATGTATTTACTGACTTATTTTCACCTGCAGAAGGAGGTACTTGGTATGAAATTATAAAATCCCCCCTCATCAATTTCAGAGTACTGTTCTAGAGTTCTACAGTAGAACCCTAGAAAACAAATTTTTGTCTGTCATTTTTGTTTCCAAAGCCAATTTAAATCTAAATAAAAGATTGATTATAATACATATCATTATGGTTTAGGAATATGGTAATGATGGTTGCAAAGGAATTAGTACCAGAAAGACAATTTTTCATCATTTAAAAATGTTTATAAATAACAGGAAACATCTGAAGTGATTATATATCTGATAAAACCCATGACCTAGGAAGATTACTTGTTATAAAATCATAAATGTAAAATATACTTATACTTAAATTCTCATAGCATATTTTAGGGTCAAGATGTGACTCATTTTAAATATGTTTAGGATTACTCATACAAGACTCATAATAATACATGGATTATAGGCAGGTCGGTTCACATGGTATATAATGCAGTAAGAGCAGTTAACAATATTATGAAAATTATCAAATAAAGTGAATCATTGAGCTTCCTACCATAGTTGAATGTATAGCACATCATTTGCTTCTGTGTTAAAATATAGATGTAGGAATTATTTTTGAGTTGAAATATTTTTATTATATATTCCATTTTACTTTTTGTTGAAATATACATATTACACTTACTTGTTAATACAACTATTGGTTGTTTCTGAAGATATTTTTCATAACTGCATATTCAGTTCAAAGTTGTGAGCTATCCTGAGTGCAGAAATGGTGATTAAAAGTGTAAGAAGGAATAGCTGCACATTTATTTAACATCAGTTTCTAGAGTTGCATTTTTATAATATTGACAGTTTGTTTCCTTTCAGCCATACCACACTGAGGGTTTTGACCCTGCTGTGAAAAACCTTCTGTTATCAAAAATTGATGCTAAATGCAAGCTGTTAGCAGCAGCTTTCAATGTAAGTGCAGTAGATTGAACAAACAGGTTCTATGCCCCAGAGTCACGGAAAGGTCGGAAACAGCACTGACCATTAAATTATATCTATTAATTTGGCTCTGGAGAACAAGCTACCCAGTTAGGCAGTGATAGAGATAATTGCTTTGACTGTGAAACCATTAAGTGAGTTTTGCACAATTTGAACGTTCAAAAGTTTGGCAATGCTCCTTAATACTTTAAGGTAAACAGAGTTCAAATGTGAAACAAAAAAAGAAAACTACAGCTTTATTGCCTTCATCCCTTAATCCATTTTCTGATGCTCTGGTGATTTACTATTGCTATGTGATTTGTTTGTAAGGGGGGAGTGGCTTATCTTAACCCATGCCTATAAGAACAGAGCAGTCTATTGAGAATTTATGTTGCTGACAGTTTTGTTTCTAGTGAGGCACTGACACTGTATGGGGCATTAGCATAGCAGAAAATTAGAAGAAAAGTGACAGAAGCCAAAGCAAAGCACAGGGGTAGCAGCTGTTTTAGGGTGATCTGCTTTCAAAGAACATGTGTGGGTATTTATTTGACTGATTCAAATGACTGGAATAGAGCACAGCCTTTGTCCTCTTGAGAGACGAGGGATCTGGTAGCTGCTCAGGTCTAAAGACAAGGGAGAACAGGAAGAATACACCTGTCTCATAACCAAGAAGCTCTCTTTGGTCTGTGAATTAAGATTATTGTTGTTATTGCCTCATATATAGCACCCTGAGTACAGATTTCCCTACCTCTTTTCCTCCCAGTTCTCTCTATCCATAGCCACTCCTCCTCCTTCCACCATTTCTCTTTCAAAATGGCAGGCCACCCACGGATATCAACTAAACATGCCCTACCAAGTTAGAGTAAGGCTAGGCATAGCTCCTTTTACTGAACCTGGATAAGGCATGGCTTCTGCTAGAGCATGGGGCTTCTACTGGAGTTGTGAGTCAGGATATGGAGAGGAAGGCAAGGGGGTGCTGTAAGGGAAGCTAGAGAGTGGGGACATCTCTGCAGAACCCATGAATGTCTGTTGGCAGATCATCCCTGAGCTTCCAGGACAGGTGTGACCTCCAGTAGAGCAGTGAGCTTTTGGAGTTGTGGGCCAAGATATGGAGACTGAATTGAGAAGTTTTTCTTTCATTTATTTTTTTCTTCTTTTATTTTCTTTCTGGTTTTCATTCTTTTATCTTTTTCTTTCTTTCTGTTTTTATTTTTTATTTTTTATTTTTTTGTAGAAAGACAGGGTCCATAAAGTAGGATAGGACAAGAGTTCTAGAGGACATGGTGAAAACATGGTCAACATACATTTTTAAGATTATTAATTTAAAAAAAAAAAAGAAAAGAAAAGTGAGGTTATCTGGAATCTAATGTCTTACTTGATGAGAAGAACCACAAAAACACTTTCTCAAGAAAAATATGGATATACCTGAATATTCTGGCTGACTTTCTCTTTTCCCCCTTTTTGTTTCCATGTGGACTATGATGTATTAAATAATACTGTCCATATTCTCAACTGTTTATCTTGTATACACTATAGAATTGTTTTCATAGACAAACCTAAAACATACTTTCCCATTCCTCTTTGCATCTCACCAACAAATAAGTTGACAAACGGTTAAATATTACTCTCTTCTTTTACAAATAACCTGTTCTCCAGCTGGATAGCCCACTCGAAGAAGAATGTCTTATCTTGGTCAGTAATTTTATCAGATGTTAACATCCTATCAACTCTCAATACTATTGAATTAAGAACCAAATTTCAACATGAATTTTGGAAGACAAGCAAAACAGTCTCTACAATTGACAGTATTCAGATACACTGGCATGAGAAGCTATTCTCTTTTGGAATTATAGTGGTAAAATGACTATTTGCAAACCATACTAACTCTCTTCAATATATCAAATCAGGTAACATTGTGATAATAAACCATATTATTTCTAGTTGAATTAAATCATCATTAAAATTCTTTAGGAATATAAGTGAAATGCTTAAAGAACAAAATAAAACAATGGGAGGTACTTCAACACGTTTAAATAATATGCTTTCAAAATAAAATACATTTTATTCACATTTTTTCCCAATAGTATGCTTAAGAGGTACCTCAAATATCTAAATGTTTGGAGCAGATTAAGTTGAGAAATTTTGTATAACTCATCCACAAGTCAATCAAGAAAACATATAATGTGCTTTCTGTAGACAATGAAATGATCTAGTTCCATCTAAGAGCTCATGTATTGTAATCACCACTGTGTACACATTTAATAGAGCTTGCTACCTGTTGTCATATTTTTGATTTTTTTATTGTTTCTGCATTCTACAATCAAACACAGACTAGGCAAATGTATTATCAACTAAACTCTAAGCTAGTCCCTCCCAATTTTTTCAGAGAAAGAGAAGGTTCTCAGATAGATCTTTATTTTTTAAGAACTATCAAAAGATACAATTTAATGTATGAAACCCAGAAACAAAAAAAAAGTTAAATGTAGAAACGTATTTTTGTTTAACATCAGACATGTTAGTTAATGAATATGATTCAGACCATGGGTATGAACTCACTTGAGCAAGGAAAACAGAGATCTGACACTTTCTAAAATTGTCTAACCCAAAACAAAATGGAAATCTATGTTTAATATGAGAAAAAGAAAATGTGCGTCTATTATGACAATAGAGTCAGATTCTTGAATATGAGAAGAAATACTTCACAGACTTGTGGTGATCTGGCACAGGATTATATGCATGAGAGAAGGCATGGGACTGAAGTGAAAGAGGAAAAACAATCTATCTTTCCTGATTGTATTCGCTTAAGAATATATAAAAAGAGGACTTATCTAAGTGGACCTCCAGTGAGCAGCTTATTGTGCAAGCATGAGGATATAGTATGACAGACGTAGATGTTTAGAACTCTGTTAGTATGAAGATGGATACAGGCATCCTATGGAACTCCCTCTTTGACAATGTATTAGCAGTGAGCTTGAAGTTTAGTGAGAGCATATATCTCTGAAAACAGTGAGTTCAATAAAGAAGATATTGGGTGTCAACATTCATTTTCTACATACACATTCACATTCTTTGTTATTATTTATTTATTTAAAATTCCAAGTTTTATTCCTCTCTCGGTCCACCCTCCGACTGTCCCACATCTCATACCTCCTCCCGACCCTCCTGTCTCCACGAGGATGTCCCAGACCCTGCCTCCCACTCCACCAAACCTTTAAACTCCCTGGGGCCTCCAGTCTCTTCAGGGTTAGGTACATCTTCTCTGACTAAACCAGATCTGGCAGTCCTCTGCTGTATATATGTTAGAGGCCTGATATCAGTTGGTGTATGCTACCTGGTTGGTGATCCAGTGTCTGAGAGATCTCAGGGGTCCAGGTTAATTTAGACTGCTGGTCCTCCTACAGGGTTGCCCTCCTCTTCAGCTTCTTCCAGCTTTCCCCTAATTCTACAACAGGGGTCAGTAATGTCTGTCCATTGCTTAGGTACTAATATCTGCATCTGACTCTTTCAGCTGCTTATTGGGTCTCTTAAAGGGGAGTCATGATAGGTCCCCTGTTGTGAGTGCTCCACAGCCTCAATAATAGTGTCAGGCCTTGGGACCTCCCCTTGAGCTGGATCCCACTTTGGGTCTGTTGCTGGACCTTCTTTTCAGGCTCTTCTCCATTTCCACCCCTGTAATTCTTTCACACAGGAACAATTATGGGTCAGAGTATTTTCTGTGGAATTACAACTCCTCCCCTCACTTAATGCCCTGCCTTCCTGCTGGAGGTGTGTTCTACAAGTTTCCTCTCCTCAATGTATGTCATTTCATCTAAGGTCCCTCCCTTTGAGTCCTGCAAGTCTCTCACCTCCCAGGTCTCTGGTACATTCTAGAGGGTATTAGGTGGGGGAAAAGGACTGAAGCCCTGAGAGCCAGCAAAAAGAATGGAAACATTCACACTCATATATGTGCAACTGCACACATACTCAGAGACAAATACATATATATACAAATCACACAAACAAAAAACTCTATAAACAAATTTTAAAAAATGAATTTTATTTTTCTGTCAAACTTTATCAACAAATATTTTGTCCACACTGTGACTGAGGAAGTGATTCAAATGACAGTGTCATTGGTGTGGAGTAAAAGAGCATGTTTGATAATGTCAGTGATACCTAGCGGACATGATGAGAGGAAAAAACAGCCTTGAGCGGTGAGAGTCATTATGTTTACTTGACAAACGTTCTGTTCTTAAAAGTATTTTCTGCATTGGCTGAATGCCTTCCTCAAGAAATATGTGCATGTAATGAGACACAATACCTATACTTTGTCAAAATTTATGTTGATGATATAATATTTTACTATAAATTGAGTTGTTTTCTTAATTCCTTAGAGAAATACTTAATTTTTAGTATATACATTATAAATTATGTATGTTGCTCTTATATATTTTCATATTACTGAAAAATGACTTCTAACATCTTTGAGTTAAGGGTTTAGCGTCTTTATATTCAATCCTGACATGTTTGCAAGCAGAGATTATTTTTCCTAACAGTTGAATTTTTTGTATTTATTATTTTCTTGGATAACACTTTGGATAGAACCCTTGGTGCTATTTTGATTGTAAGATGTGATTTGGGAATTCTAGCATTCCTCCAATCTTAAGAAAAAGTTTTCATCTTTGCGTTATTAAATATGATATTAGTTGAGGGACTTTCACATGAAATTTTATTGAGTAAAATATATTTTTTATACCTGGTTTACTGTGACCTTTTATTTCAAAATAATTAAATTTCCTCAAATGCTTTCCATGGTTCTATTGAAGTAACGATGTTTTTAATACTGTATTTATTAACAAATTTTATTTAATTGATTTATTTTTCTGCATTTAGACATCATTGGATGCTAAGATCCTGTGTAGTAACATTACATGATACTTCTACAGTGCTACACACAGTTTTGGTTTTTTTGTAGTTTGTTGAAAAAGTCTCCATCTTATTCACAAAGATATTATTCAATATTTTTTCCTAAAATTATTTGGTCTACAGTTTTAGTTTCTTGCAATGTTTTTGTTTGGCTTTGACATTAGTGTACATTAGTATTGATTAAATTTGCTGTTGGCATGGTTTGATTTTTATCTCTGGGTATTTTCTAAGACTTAGTTTCTGAGTGAAGAAGCAGGAACTTCGTGGGCTACCCTGAGGACATTTGCGAATGCTAACACAGAAAACCAGTTTTACTCTACAAATTCAATATTTGTGGCTTTTCAGTATTATGAATTGCAAAGTCCTAGCCCAGGCTGCTGTACATTTATCTGCATGTTGCTATACACAATTTCCATGAAAACAAATGAGGTTGTTAAGTTTAGCAGAAGAGCAGAAACAGGTCAATGCTCAAATACCAATCCAGCCTTGGACTTCTTTTCAGATTACAGTGAAATAAATGACTGTCAGTGTACTCTATTTTCAGCATCTTAAAAAATGAAAGAATGAAAAATTAATCCATCTATTTTATTAAAATCTTAACATCTCTATCCTCATCCTTTTAGTTTATTTGAAGCATATATAGAATATAATTTTCTCAACTATAATTATTTAAAATCTAAATTTGAATGGACTCATTTCATGAAACTTGTACGTTATACAGTGCATTTTAGCAGTACAGTCTACTTTCAAAAATGTATTTTGACTTCTCAACCTGACAGCTGTTCTCTTTGCACTCTGATATTTAAGTAATACACTTGAGGCAGAATGACATCACTTAAGGAATATTGAAATCGGGGAAAGTACTTTTTTTTTTTTAACTTAGAAACTCAGGGATGCATCATTTAACTTTAGATGATGCATAAAACATGGGTTCAGAAAAAAATGATAAGTTAAAGGTATCTGGGATATTTTCATTAAAGTATTGAAATAATCCCTGTCATAACACTAATTAATTTTCAGAAACTGTTTATAGGTATATACTAATTAAGCAATAAATCAAATTGTGATATTATCTTCTGGACTAATTATCACTGATTTATCACTCATATTCCTTTTATTGTTCTTTTCCTATATGCTTCCAGTCCATGACTTGTATCACTATTCATTTGGCATGTTAATTCTCAAAGACATGATGATATATTTAAATCAAATAGTCTATAGGGACAGAATGGATTATCTAGAGAGTCATCTAGTATTTAAAGCTACCAGTGGCACTACCTAGCAGAATTCAAAAAGCTTAGATGATGGAGAATTGCTTCTTTTGTGTTTCTAATTTCCAATACAAATAGTTTGATGTACATGTACATCAATATGTGTATTGTACAAGGTACATGTACAATAGATATATTACAAGTAAGGTCTTGAATATCTGACATCTATCAATAGTATGAGTTTTAATAATTATAAATAAATATATTATTCAATAATCAAACATAAATGATATATTTTATTTTCATAAATATTTAGAAATAAAGGTGAAGAACAATACTTAGTGCATAAAACAAACTAGAACAGAAGCACTTGGTTAGGTATGTACTATTCTGGATAAAAGACATACAAAGTACTTATGTTGGACTATAGGACTTGCTTTTTCATTTCATCTTCTTTCTGACTAAAAAATTAGACATGAAAATAATAGTACAAAATTTGAAAATATTAACATGACATTTACCTTCTACAGGTACAATGCAATAAAAATAGAAAAGGTAATCCATAAAAAGCAATTGACTATAAATAAAGTTCGCAAAATACAATTTGTATTCCCATCATCTTTCACAAATATAGAATTTAGAGATTTATATTTTCTAAACATTAGTACAAAAGTTCAAGGCATACAAGATAAAAAAAAAATCTGACCTAATGGTCAAGGTTTTTCTAAATATCTTGATCTACAGTCACATATTTTTATTGTCCTTAGTCTATTAATTGACACTCCACCACACATAATAAAGCCGGGGGTATCTTGGAATTTATACAATTTTTAACATAATTTTCAATTTGCCTTCCATTACCTAAAAAGCAATGTAATAGTTACATTACATTATTGTTATGTTTGAGTTAAATGTGTCTTCAAAAGTGCTTCCAAGTGCTTTAGATTTTTGTAGTTTTCTGTCTAAATTAAACTCAAACATTAAGTTTCAATGGTATCTCAAAGGGAAAATGTGGTCCTTCACTGATGTCAACACTTGAGGAGCCTGGAGGCAGTGGGTGACAAGATAGAAGTCTGAGGTCAGTAGAGGTTTCAAGAAGGGAATGGTAAGGAATGCTGAAGAGCGACTGGGAAATCAAGTAAAACCAAGTCTGAAAAGTTCCTCCTAGTTCAGATTCAGGTCTGATCAGGTAAACCTTGTTTTCAGGCTCTAGCCTCCTCTAATGTGCGTTGTGTTCCTTTCCTTTCCCCTTTCAAAGGTGCTCAGCTTTGGATAATGCTCCTCGAGTCAATATAGTCATTACCGACTCCAGTGAGAGCACTCAGGTTCTGTAATGGGACTGAAAGCCCAATTTGTACAGTTTATCAAGTGAGGGAGATGTAACGGAGATGAGATGAGATAAGTAGAAAATTAACACTGAAACTGTGTGTGAATGACAGAGAAAGACTGGAACATTCTCCCTGGAAACTGCCTATCTGTTCTTTTATCCTTTATCTCACTAGGTAAAAAATTTCTGGGTTTTTAAGCTTCTCAATGGCCAGCTTCATTTCCTCTGGTTTGAGACCCTTTTGCCTGTGACCGCTTCCCTCCAAACATCCAAACCCTCTTCATGCAATTCACAATTATAAAAGCTGTGTCTTTCCGTGTATTGGGAAAAGAAGGTAAATTAAAATTTATTCTCTACATTGATTATTGTTAATGTCAAGAGATAATCTGTCACTTTCAGCTTACATTTTCTTAAGGGGATTATAAATAAAAATTAATTTCCTCAAATAAGAATTGACACATACATTTCATAACTTTATCATTTCTCAACTTTGGCATTTCCTTGTAATCAGTTAACAATATATGTTATTATTGCCCTGTAAATATGAAAACCTAGCAATACCAACTCCCTAGAATTTATGAGGTTGAGCCTAAAGGGGACACCTAGTAATGGAGACTATGGAGCTGGACCCAGCTATCTTTTTCTAAGTGAAGCATCAACTAGGTAACCTGCGTGGGCCTGCACCAGGCACTCTGCACACATGATGTGTTTTTATTTTTTGTTTTTGTTTTTGTTTTGTCCTGGGACATTTTTTCCTGGAACTTGATTGTATCATCCAGCCTTGATATGAGGTCCTTATTACATTTTGTTTTGATCAGTTTGGTTGATATTTCTGGGAGGTCTGTTCTTTTCCAAAGGGAAATAGAGGATGAGTGGGTCTTGAAGAGAGGAGGGAGCTGGTAGGAGGAATGGGAGGGGAGGTTGTGCTTGGGATGGATTGTATGAGAGAATAAATAAATAAAATGAAAGTAAAAGAAATGGAGAAAGCATTTATAATAATAATATGTAATCCACTATTTTTTTATAATTTGGTAACTTGAACCTTAGGGGCACACTCACACACACAAACAAACAAATCCAAATAATACCTGTTCTTTACTGAGTGGCTGACACTTTCTTCATACAACCAAAAGTTAATATAATTTTTTTCAAACTCACAATAGAAAAAAGTATTTCAAATCAGAGTTCAACAGCACAGCTATAACAATATCTTATTCCATATAAAAGTACATTTAAAAAGCTTAGCTACTGATGACTTAGCAGTGTCCCAAACATGTTACTGAGAAACAAGTGACTAAATACATGTCAAAATATTGATAACCCAGTTAATAAAGTGTCAAAGGAAAAAAATATCAGATAATCCTTTTAAGTGAGATAATCCTTTTAAGTTTTAATGGTTGTGCTGTGTTCTCAAGTCAAAAATAGAAACTTGGTCTTTTCTGTGTTCTTAATGCTAGGGTAGTACTAAAGATTTGCAAATGTAAAGAGTAAACAAAGTTTACTCACTGTGAAAACACTTGTACATGTATCAAATGTTCTTCCCTGCATTTCAGGTGATAGAACTTTTTTTTTTGTTATTCAAAAATACCCACACATTTCCAATCAACTTGATTCTAACCTACTTTTGAAATAGTATTTTCTTTTCTTCACTCTGAAAGCAGAAGTCATAAATTATGACAGCTTGAAGGTAAGTAATTTATGATTGCAACTCATTTTCAGGACACTGGGGATGTTTGTTAATACAAATTCTCCATTTCCTGACATGTGTAAGAGAAAGAAATATGCCCCTTTCCAAAAAATTCAGTATATTCATTTTAAGAATATGAATTTAAAACATACTTTTCTTGCATTTTGACTTATGGCCACCTGATAAAGTTTCATTTGCTATGTATCTTTTACTAAAATATTCTCAAAGAAATACAAATCTAAAATAAAACAACAAGTAAATGTAAAACTATACAATGTATATACATAATGAAAAAAGGCAAGCATTTATGAAATAAAGAGATTCTGTCATATGAAATGATTTGGACAAAAAATATTTTATTTCAAGGGAAAAAGTCTTGTGCAGAAAGACAAATGGAATGTGATCATAATCCTTTAGGGGATCTTAAAATGCAGCAGAGCTTTGGGGTATCTATCTAGAGCCATGAATACGGAGAATGGAATAGGTTTACGGAGATGTACAAATGTCAAAACATAATTATTTTCGATAGTAGGACATGCCAAACTTATTCTGAGATGCAACTGAGGTGCTTTGTCCTCTGATTTTGAAAATTAAGAATCTACAGCAAGGAATAAGTTATGGCAATATTCTCTGATTTTAAGACTTTCAGACCTGGCATTCACAGTGAGGAGTGGAATTCACAGCCTGTAAGTTAAACTCAGTAACAAAAACTACTTTTAGCCCTTATTGAAAGTATTATTGTATTTATATTACTTTGTCTGAATAAATATTTAATTTTATATTGGTTGCTCAAATTTTAATAATTTCATAAAATATTTTGGTTAAAAGATAAAATGATTGAACTTTTTTGTTTATTTATTCAAGCAATTAAAAGCATTGTATTTTCATGCATCTACTAACACCCTTTTGATACATGTATAAGCGTTGAAATAAAGCTTACTATCCTATTTAAAAGTCATGCTAAATTTTAAAATGTGTCGTATCCAAAACTTGTCTGCAGACAAAAGCCTTAAATTACTTCTGCAAATATACTCTGCTTTTTAATATAGCAAACTATTCATGGATAAACATAATGCATTACGATTCATTTTCGCCACATTCCCTGCTATATTTACATTTGTAGCAACTATTTTATGATCTCAAAGAAAGACATTCAAGAGAGAAGAGAACAGAAATAAATTCTCTTCAAATACAAAGGATGCATTAATGTGCCATTTAAATTCCTCATCTACATTCTGTGCATTGGCACCAGGCCAATTTTTGTCTGCCAGACACAGTAAAGTTAGAAAGACAGTGTCAGTTTTCCCTTTTGAGTTTGTTTTTATTTGCGTGTTGTGTGCTAGAATTGAAAAAAACATGCTTTCAAGGAATTTGCTAGCTCATTAAACATAGACTATACTTGTAAATCAGAATCAGAAAGCCTTCCTTATAAAATCCTTTGAGCCATAAATATATTGCACTCTTAGGACAATTGCTTTGGGCTGATGTATTCATTTCTGTTTACAATGGAATGCTATGTAATAGTGCAATGCTATTTTAATGTAAAGACATGATTCCATTGCATTTCAACGGAGAGGTTAGAGGAATGTTTACTTTTAAAATGTACCGCAAATAAATTGTGTGTGTAGATATCCCTTTGCTAACTTATCAGTTAAAATTCAACGCTATGTTATGTGATTAACACATGTCTTTCATTGTAATCGCTTCTGCACTCAGCATTGCAGACCTTCTGAAGACACCTTAAATATCTCATGTATCTTTTGTACATTACCATGCTTATTAACTTACCTTTACAATTTGTTTCTGCCCCATTAATAGCAAGTTGAAAGAAAGCAAATGCTTCCATAAACAATACCAAA
Organism: Mastomys coucha; assembly: GCF_008632895.1. Classification (NCBI taxonomy): domain Eukaryota; kingdom Metazoa; phylum Chordata; class Mammalia; order Rodentia; family Muridae; genus Mastomys; species Mastomys coucha. Next base: position 75,478,153 of record NW_022196915.1, read on the forward strand.
AATGAAAAAAAATTAACTAACTGTAATTATCACATTTGCAATGCTATTAATATATGACGGGTATAATAAGAACCTGAGAAAATATGTTCTTTTCTTCATAATAAGACTATGTGTCATATGATCAGTAGAAGGGTTACAGATTAAAGAATTTTATGAAATGACAATTTATCAGCAAACTCAGAGCCAAATTGATCCTCCACATGTATAAGAAACTTTGTAAAAATATTTCTTCCCCTGTTCCCATTACTCTCTGCCACGAATGAGTCAAGATTTTATATCACAATAGTTTAAACATGCTAATAATTAACTCAGATTCAGCAAGAATGTATTGATGTAATATTAAAGCAATATATCAAATAATTTCAAATAGTATCATTCAACCAAAAGTGAGACTAGACTTGAAGTATGTACTTTGATCTCTCTTTCAATATTTCTTATCTTCTTTTTGTTGTATGAATGCGAGTTTGTGCTGCTTTAGATATTGTAATGTGAGTCTGTTTGCCAGTGGTTTGTATGTGTGTAGGTGTGTATGTGTGTGTATGTGTGTGTGAGAGAGAGAGAGAGAGCAAGCGAGAGAGACAGAGACAGAGACAGAGACAGAGACAGAAAGTCCTAAAAAGGCCTCTGTTCTCACTTTTAATGGAGAGTTCAGAAAACATCATAACAAAAAAATGAATCAGCTATAGAAATATTTCTCAAAAATTTCAAGGTATAAATTAACTGATTTGATCAGTTCTAGAAAATAAACAGTATTACAAATGTTCCACATGTTGTCCTCAATATTTATTTGTTATGCATTTGTAAGATTTCTTTCAACCTATATTTGCTATTTTCAAGAAATGATTATTAAACATTCACACACACACACACACACACACACACATTCACACTTAACTCGTGGTTCAAGGACATAGAAGACAGTACAATTTAAGACTGCAGCCATACATTTGCTACATAAAAGGTTTTTACTTGTGAAACGAGAGGCAAATAAAATTGATTGTTCCATTGTTCTTTTAAAGGCAGGCTAAATATACAGGCTTTATACACTACAAGGTTATTAATCTTAAGCCTTCAGTGATCACAGATATATTCTTAGTTCTTACTGTGAGATTCAACAGGAGTATTAGTCTCTTAAAAATTCAGAGTTTTTTTTTTATCATTACATTTCATTGCCATAGAACAGGGTACCAAATATATAGATTTGATTTTTTTCCTTGAAGAATCCTCCCTAATATATTAATACATACCTAAAATACTGATTTCTTTGCTGATAACTGCTGTTCAATTTCTTCTTAGGTACTAAAGAGCCATATATGGTTTTCTTGTGAAATGTGTGTTAAAGGCTTTGGCCATTTTTGTTGTTATTATTCCCATTAGCCCATTTTTTTAAATTACAGGATGTGAAAGTCCTTGTTTTGTCAAGCACATGTTCAGTGAAAACAACCGATTCCATTTCCTTGCAGTTTATTAACAAATGGCCAGATGCTCCGTTAATGGAAGGTTTTATGATGCTGTTGTTTGGCGCTCTTTTCCACCTGAATCTTCCTTTAGTGGAGGATTTTCAATGAAGCTCCCTTATATACATTGTAGGAGGAAATAGATTGAAAGTACATTTTGTTTATTATAATTCTCTATGATCCATAATTTCCCTGTCATTTCTACTACCTCCATTCTCCCTCTAATTAACCTTCCCATATTCATGATTTGTTTAAAAAGTGTATTTTTGACATAACATTGTGATTTAGATTAATAACTGGAACACATTTTTCTTTTCTGTTTTTCATAAAGTCTTACTTCTTAAATATCTAAACTATGTGAAAAATAAGCCATTTTTCCTATACCTGAGCTATGATTTTTGGGTTGTAATTATGATTAATTATGATGCATATATCTCATATGTGTAGAAACTTTTATATACTGCAGTGTTGAGATAAGATAAATTAATATAATCTTGAATTAAACTGTTATAAGTTTCTAAGGAATTCTCAACTCAAATATCACTTTTTAATATATGTTTAATTACTATCTTATTCCATTAAAGATGATAATGTTAAATATGTATTGCCTTTTTAAGCTTCTTTTCCTAGAATCAAATATGAAATATTCTCTTAGGGCCTAAGAAATTGAATTTCATGGAAGAGAAAGTAATCAATTCAAATCGAATTCCTTACATTTCTTCTATGACTAGAAAGCCATAAATAATAAAATTTACAACCTATATTTTATTGAAAACAACTGTTTTATATACGTATTCCATCATAGGCTCCTTTCTCTCAACTTCTCTAAAATTGTTCCCATGTCCCCATACATCCAGTTAATTATATATTGTTTCTTTCTCTCTCTCTTTAGGAAAAATGTCAAGAAAACAAATAAAATACCTAATAAAAAGAAAAATACATATAAATATATACATACATAAGCAGTAAGTCCATAAATGCACAAAATCAGAAACTATCATATAGAAGCAAAAGACCATTAAGACAAAAGATCAAAGGTCCAAACAAAGCAAGAGAATAAAAGTCTCTACAAAAATACCATTGTGTTTGCTACAAGTTGGACATCATCTAAATGTGGTTATTGTGCCCAATGACATTATGTAATCTTATGTAATCTAAAAAAAAAAAAAAAAACCTTTCAAATTATCATAGAAATATTTTTCTTATCAATTGTCACTCTCCTCTTTGTGATTATGTGGACATAGTAAACCACAGAAGAGAATTCAGGGTAGGAGTGTATAGCCACTGGGTGGTGGTTTGTGTTGTAGAAGGAAGAATTGAGCCCCAAATGGGATCAGAGGACAAGTTTTCAGTAGCCTACTTCTTCTTATTAGTCTGCACCTTTGAGGATACCATTACAGATAAAGTATCTAAAGAACTGCAAAATAATTTTACTAATTACATACTTCTGATAGAGGGATAATATTTCAAACATATAAAGAATTCAATAAGTAAATATCAAGAAAAAAATGGCCCAATTATTTTTAAAAAATGTGGTACAGATCTACAACAAAGAATTAAGAAAAGAGGAAATTCAAATAGCTGAGAAACTCTAAAGGAAATGTTCAATACCCTTAGCCATCAAGGAAATGCAAATCAAAATTCCTTTGAGATTTCAGTTTACACTTGTAAGAATAGCTAACATAATAACACAAAGGACAGCTCAGGATGGCAAAGATATGAGCATTTCAGACACTCATCCATTTTTGTTGGGACTGCAAATCTTTAAATAATAAATGAATAAATAAACAAATAAGTAAATAAATAAATGATCAAGCTTTTTCTAGAAGGTTTATGTGGGCCTTCTCAAAAACCTAGGCTGTTGCCAACACTCTAGGATCCACTCTCCAATTGGAAGGCAAGGCCTCATTGCTCAAGAGAACACCTATATAACTCATTGAATAGAAGTAAATCTAGCTAGCGCCTGCATAGAACCTTTACCTCTGTGTTGTAAAGTCATTGATAAATAAGGTACTCAATAAGCAATTCAGAGATTAATGTAAACATTAAGCCAACCATAATCCCTTTGATCTATACTGTTGAACTGTCTGCAGTCCATGCTAAGGAAGTAGCGGCACAAGGATTGTCAGAGTAACCAACAACTATCTGCTTTGAATTAAAGTCCACTCAACGAGAAGGAACATACATACACCTAACACTGCTTAGATGACCAAGATTCAGAAGACAGTTTGCCTTGTTAATGGACTACTGTCTTTTTAAGATAACAGCTGAGAGACTTCCTTTTAAAGGAGACAGGGACAAGTACAAAGACCCACAGGCAGACTTTATGTAGAGTGGTAGACCATGAACAGTCACACATAAATGGGATTTTTTTTTTTACAGGGGTGGGGGGTTCGAGACAGGGTTTCTCTGTGTAGCCCTGGCTGTCCTGGAACTCACTCTTTAGACCAGGCAGGCCTCGAACTCAGAAATCTGCCTGCCTCTGGCTCTTAGTGTTGGGAGTAAAGGCGTGTGCCACCACTGCCCAGCATAAATGAAATTTTTATATCTAATCCTTTCCTTGAGAGCTCAGGGAACCCCATGGAAGAGAAGACAGAAAGAGTGTACAAGCTGGAGGAAGTAGAAAGAGGGCAAAGGACAGAGGCATGGGGAACACCAAGAAAACAGGGCTCTCAAAGTCACTTGAGCAAACCTCCTATGAACTCATAAAGACTGAACCAGCAAGCCCTGGGCTGCCAGAGCTCTGCACAAGTTCCTTGGCATATATTTCATGGCATTCAGTTTAATAATTTTTGGGGCTGCCTGAGTGTGAGAACAAATAGGTTTCTGATTATTGTGACTTCTATTGAGCTCTTTCCTTCGGTTTGTCTTATACAACTCTGATACGTAAATTTTTGTTTATGCAATTATATTTTAGTTTATTATCCTCTAGAAGGATGTTTTCCTATAGAAGAGCATAAAGGGATTATGTTCAAATAGAAGGTGAGACAGAGAGAAACTGGGAGGTGGAAAGGGAGCAGGTTCCTTAATAAGGAATTATGTGATGGAAAAATGATCAATTTTCAAGAAATGCAAAAAAGAAAAAAGAAAAATGAGAGTATTTGGATGATGATTATACTAAAAAATAAAGTTTAAAAGCTAAGGAAAAGAAAACTAAAATGAAAGGTCTAGCATCATTTCCTTTTGTATTATGTGACAAGTACCATGCTATAGAAAACTTACATTCTCAGATTAGGTTACATCTAATTGATCCTACATAGCCACAAAAATGTAATGAGTCTGAAAAGTCATATTCTCAATTGACTATGCTGTACATGCATACTCACTTGACATAAGCAGAATTAGAATGAGAACCATTTCCTTCATTTCTTATTTCACTAACCACTTTGGCTAATCCTACCATGTGTAGACAGACAGCCAATCTATTCGAAATTCTCCAGTAACTCCCATTAAAATCACTGTAAGTGATGCTGTGCATCTCTTTCCCCTCGTCTGACAGTTTGGAAAGGAAGATAACGAATCTTAAACAACAGATCTGAAAATACATACTGCAGAAAGAGCATAATAGGATTGCAACTCACTGGTCGTTTTACTTATCAGCTTTCTGCACGTGGGTGATTCAAAATCCTTGTTAGAAGAGTCAGGAGATTTATTTATAGTTTCTCATAGTAGAAATGAACACAGTTTGAGTTCTGGCAGGTTTAAATATGATATATGGTAAAAATATGTCTGCTATTTGATCCGAGATTAAAAAAATAGACACAAAGTAACAGAATATTTGAACTTAAGAATGTGACTATATTCAGGAGATAAGACCTGACATTGATAACAAAATATTTATGTTACTGGGGTAAGCCAGCAGTCACCATGCTTTTGCTATTTCTTTAGGTGTGAGAAAAAAACACTGAGGTTTTATGTGCTGATGGATGTTCATGGTGAAACTTATTTTCAGGGTGTTTTTTTAAGGCTAATAAAAACCAAACATTTGTAGTTTACTGTTATAATAAACATGTAGATTATAAGAAATTCAGAATATAATTTTCCACACTTGATTTAATCTGCACACAGATTTCTGTAATAAAATATATGTTGCATATATTTGAAAAGAAAAGAACTGTAGTAATTCTCACACAAAAATTCAAAAGATTTAATTTCAGTAGACCAACTTTCATAGACCAACATAGGTCACTTTAAAAATATTTTCCAACTGTCCAAAACCAAGAGTAAACTAGTTGTCTCATGTTCATTCAAGTAAATATACCATTACCATTAATTCCTGCTTAATCGTTATTCAGTTGTTAAGAAAGTATTTCTAAATATATCATCAATTGTTATGTAACTTACGAATAATTTGCAACACAATCTTGTGTAAACTGACTTTTCAACATTTTCTTTAAATTGAGAATTTTATACATGAATATAACATATTTGTCCACTAATTTCCCATCCTCTAACTTCTTCCATGTATCTATCTATCTATCTATCTATCTATCTATCTATCTATCTATCTACTTGTCGATTGATCTATTACGTATCTATCAGTTAATAAGTCAAAGGCTAAAATTAGTGCTCTCTATATGAGCATGAGTAGAAGACCATCTACTGGAGTATGGGAAACATTTAAGGGGCTATATCCTTTATTAAATCTTAATTAATCTTCCTTTCCCTGAAGCCATTAATTAACACTAGTGTCTCAACTTTTGTTGGAAATTCATTATTCCATTCATCATTCAGCATCCATCCTGATATTTTGAACTCCTACAAGACTTCATGCAATTATACCTATAATTCCCTAGGTACAAAGACCCTGTATTTACTGTTTCAGAAGTTCCACTAGTATTATTGTATTAATATTTATAGTTTTGTTTGTTTAAACAAATATTAAAAAAGTAAATACTGGTGTGTAGCTTGTAGGCAGGTGTAGCCATGCATGTCTGTAATCCCAGTATGTAGGGACTTAAAAATGAGTCACTAACTAGAGACAAATCAGTGCTATATAATAAAAATCTTTTTCTTTTCTTTAATTAATTGTTTTATTTGTGTACATTTCAAATGGTATCCCCCTTCCACAAACCCTCCATCTCATCCCCTCTTCCTCATTTCTTTTGCCTCTATGAGGGTGCTCCTCCACCAACTCACCCACTCCTGCCTCACTGCACTAGCATCCCCCTATGCTGGGGCATCAAGCTTCCACAGTACCAAGGGCCTCCCCTCACATTTATGTTAGATGAGGCCATCCTCTGCTACATATGTATCTGGAGCCATTGATCCCTCCATGCATACTCTTTGTTTGGTGGTTTAGTCCCCGGGAGCTCTGCATTGTCCAGTTAGTTGATATTGTTCTTCCTATCGGGTTGCAATCCCTTCAGCTCCTTCAACCCTTCTCCTAGCTCTTCCATTAGGGTCTGCATGCTCAGACCAATGGTTGGACTGAGTTTCTGCTTCTGTATTGGTCAGGTGCTTGTAGATCCTCTCAGGGAACAACCATACCAGACTTCTGTCAGCAAGTGTTTCTTGCCATCAGCAATAATGTCTGGGCTTGGTGTCTGCAGATGTGAAATGGGATGGATGCCTAGGAGGGGCAGTCTCTGGATAGCCTTTCCTTCATTCTCTGTTCTGTTTTTTGGCCCCTGTCATTCTTTTGGTTAAGAACATTTCTGGGTTATAAATGTTGAGATGAGTGGGTGGCACCATCTCAACTGGGAGCCATGCCTATTTACAAGAGGTGGTCTCTACAGGTTCTATCTCCCCTCTGTATATTTCATCTAAAGTCATCCATGGCATGATTTCCAGTAATTAAAATTGGAAATAAACCAAACAGGTGTCAATAAGGGACTATTTGGAAAATCTATAATCCAGTTACATAATCACTTATCCTGTAGTCCAACAGCAGTAAGGACACAATGTGTCACATTTCCAAGAATCAGGAATTTAAAATCAATCAATAAAATAAAATAAAATAAATAAGGAAGCTAGAAGCTGGGTGTGGCGCACACAAGAATATTTTTCAAACAGAAACATACAGCATATAAAAGGGGTGGGGGAAGTGAGGGCATGGCTATTAGGAGATTATTTGTAAGCACAATAATCTTTCAGATTTATATTTCTCACAGAAAAAGCTGGTCCCTGTAATACGTACCTGCATTCCCAATGAGACAGGTGGTCCTAGGGATTTGCTGCCCAGTTGGTTTAGATAGTGATAGATATATAGATTATCTATATAGTCACAGCATGAAAATTGGAACTAATAGCCCCTTGACAACCTTGAGAAGAGGCATTTTCTTTACTCAGCAGAACTATTAGTGTACATCAATGTCAACTCCTATCTTAATCCCAATATTTTCTCCAGTAGAGAAAAAAAAAAGAACTTCAAATGAACTTATAAGAACCAAGTACTTATTATTGAAAAAGTAATTGATATTGTGAAAAACAATAAAAATAAGCAGGGGATATTTAAAATTCATAACTATCTATGTTCTCTAGTAGAATTCACTTTTGTATCAAGACATATTCTTAATATTTACATATGGATTAAAATATTTTACCTTTAAATTAGTCAGATTGACTAAATGTCCAATTATAGAATGTAAGTTTAGACCACTCTATTAAAAGTTACCAAATATTTTTTCAAGTGACTTTTATCATTATTTATTTCTTTTTTGTTTTATTTGGTTTATTATATTTTATAATTAATATTAAATTTCTTATACCATTTAAAATATTTTGACTATTTCATTCACATGATGTGTTTTCATCAAATCCTTTTCTTATATTTTATAGTCTAATTCTTCCCTTATCAACTGACATTCTTCATTCTTATGTTCATGTATATTTTCTGAATCTTTTAAGTGCACTTTTTGGAGCCAGTATACGTGTGTGTGTGTGTGTGTGTGTGTGTGTCTTGTCTGTCTGTCTTCTGTATCATCATCATCATCATCATCATCATGACCTTTCTGGGTTTCCAACTTTAATGAAAATTTACTCCTATTATTGAAATTTCCATCACTTTTTGTAATTTACTCAGCTGGTTATTGCATCCACTTTCATACTAAAATGGTTGTGTGAGGACTTTTTTTGAATTTGAAAAGGTTTTCATTAAAAAATATGAAAATTTCCTTAAAACATAAATCAATAAAATGATATGTAAAATACTTTAAAAACTTATGAAACCCATGTAATAAAAAATTGCTGTTCTTAGTATACAATCTTTAAAAGTTCACACAAAGATATCAAAATAAGTGTAAAATACAGGAAACATATATTGAAATGATTTAAAATACTTTAAAATGAATTGAGGGCCAACAAGATTTCTTAGTGTGTAAAGACACCTGCTGCTAAGCCACACTACCCTAATTTCATCCCTAGAGCCCACAAAGCTGAACAACAGAAACAATTTACCTATAAACAATCTTTGACCTCTAGACACAATAATACATAGTGAGAGAAACAAAAACACACATACACACAAACATACACACAGACACATAGACACACACACACACTCACACACACACACACACTGGGAGAGAGAGAGAGAGAGAGAGAGAGAGAGAGAGAGAGAGAGGGAGAGGGAGAGGGAGAGGGAGAGGGAGAGGGAGAGGGAGAGAGAGAGAATACATATCACATTAAATATATTTTAAGATAATCTAATAATCTAATAGGTACTAGGGTACTGAGTCAGTGGTGAACAATATGTACTACTTTTGTATTGTAATTCTTGAACAACAACAGATGACTCAGGTTGGATTCCCAACACTCGCATGGTTGACATAAAACTGCATATCAACCCAGCTCCAGAAATAGAACTGAAGACCCATAAATAAAAGAAGCTCAAAGCCAAGTGGATCAAGGACCTCAAAATAAAAACAGATACACTGAATCTAATGGAAGAGAAAATGGAAATGAATCTAGAACTCATTGGCATGGGAAAAGTTTTCCTAAACAGATCTCCAAAGGGAATGATGCAGTTGTTTAACTTAGTCTCATCAGCTGCATTAGCATTTAACCAAAGTGTCAAGCTGGCTGTGAAAATTATGACTTTTCTCCAGCTGTGAAAGTCTTAGAATAAATTTCTTCAAATATTTGTTAGCATGGGAACTTTGAAAAATGAAAAATGATCTTAGCTCAATACTCTAACTCCCTCAGCTGCTTCACCTTGCTTTCACCTTGCATTTATGTTATGGAAGAAGCCTACTTCTTGAACTTTATACTCAACCTCTTCTGCTTAGTACTTATTGTAAAGGTTTCATATAACTCTCAGCAAATAAATAGAGCCAGGCCCCTGGTTGGTATCTGACTTTAGTTTAAAGAAATATTGGAGATTCTTTGATCTATCCACACCACTAAAACATTCTTCAAATCACACAGTAAAAGATTTTCTTCATGATATTTGTGTAGACAATGTAGTCGCATTTTATTTTCCTTCAGGAAATTTTCCTTTGCATGTGTTTTGACTAAGTATTACTAGCTATCAATCTTTCTCATATTTGACATTTCCCTCAATATATTTGTAACTGCCTCTCATTTTAAGTGGCATTCATGTATTTTTCATTCATTTCAACTTAGGTCATTATGAAGTTACACATGGATTTAATTTTAAATTTTTGGTGTTTAAAGGAATACAGTGACTTGAAGTGAAGAAAAGTATGGAAGCTACTGTCCTGCAAACTTTTAAAACTCATACATTTATCAGTTGACTATGCTATCTATTTGGATATAGTTCAACAGAGTTATTTTAGTTATATCAGTTTTCCTTGACCATAGGACACTCTAATAGAATAAAAATGGGACGATCTGAAATGTTGTGAAAATTATGAAAATCTTAGAAACAATAATAAAGAAATAGCCAACATCTTCTGAGGAAAGTAAAAAAATAATAGACACACTGAGCTCAGATTTACATTCAGCAGAGTTTTAATAAAGCTACAGCTGGAAAAATAAAGCTGAGTAAAACAGTAACTATGGAATGCGAAACAAACCCATATACCATTTCCAGACTCATACAATGAAGGAAAAAAGTCATCACAAAATCTGGAGAATTATATACATAAGCACTCTAGTGAAGGATAATAACAAAAGAACTTGTCTAAGGACAAAAGTTTTGAACCAAGATATATTTTAGAATTGACAGGGGGAAATCAGTATGTTGTAATTTAGGAAACTAACACATTAACATATTAACATATTAACAGAATTTATATTTTTATCATTTTATATTATTTTCTAAATATATATTGAAAAAATGTTCACAAAATACAATTTACTTTTGTATTGCAAAACCATTTATCCAGGTACCAAAATGAGTCACAGCTCACATACTTGTGTTTCTTTATCAATTTCTAAATGTATTTTATGCTGTTTTAATGTATACTAAATATATTTTAAATTGTATATCATAACATACCATCAAAATAATACTTATTAACATTATTGAGGAAAAACAAAATGTTCCAAAATTTTATAGTATTAAACACACATAAAATATGTGGGGAAAATAGGATATAAGAATTAAAGTTATGGTTGTCCCAATTTCTATTTCTACTCAAAAGAACTTAAGGATGGTTATGGCTCTCAGTGCTCTGTCCTTAATCTGTCTGTTAAACAATCCAGGACCTCAGTTGGTCAGTATTCAATTACTAACAATTACCTAAGCCTTCATTCTTGAGATACGTGACGGGATGTTCATCACGCTTTATGGAGTTGTGAGAGTGTTTCATTAGTTTTTATAACTGGCTATGACACAATGGAATGCACCATAACCTAAATAATTGTCCTGCATCCCCAAGTGTCTCCTAGTTCCATTTTTAGCAGTCATAGGAGTACCTCTTTTTAGGAGATTGTTCATGCCAGAAACAGTTCATTTTCACGTGCTTTTCTCAGAGGTAGAAACCAAAATATCAGCTTGCTAACTGAAATGACGCCTGCGGAAAATTTGGACTCATTAATTGAAATACTTCTTTTTTTTTTTTTTTTGAAATACTTCTTTCATATCAGCTGAACCTGCACTGCTGAATGAAAGGAAAAAGAGTATATTCAAATGATAGTTAGGATGACACACCTAAAATCGAATTAATTATACATTTATCTTTTGTTTAGATATTGGAGAATATTTCTCTGTATGACATTAGAAAAAACAGTTTCAAAGCCTACCCACTCAAAGACTTTCTTCTAGCAGACAATTGAGTTTACAAATATTTTCTAAAGCATCTCTCATTTCGCTAATGTTTTTATGTTGAAGCATGAATAATATTCCTTACTTTTAAAATAATAAGTTTCATGGTAAACTCACAAGATGTCAGTGGGTAAAATGCTGGCTGTCCATACATGAGGCCTGAGTTTAGATCCCAAGCATTTTTCAATATTTCATAGATCTTGTGAACATCAATATTTTGTTATTGGAGGATTTCTTGACCTTAAATTCAAGTATCTGTGGAAAGTTTCCCAAGCACCTACTTCCCTAATACAAGCAGACACAGAAATAAAGGTATCTTATTTACTAATATGTTTTAATTGTGTTTCTACCATTTCAAGCATAAAATAAACTGTACACTTCTCAAAGGAGATTGTATTTGTATTATATTATGTTTTATTGTATTGGAGCATCTTGTGGGTGTATGTCCAGCAGTGGTATAGCTGACTCTAGGAGTAGAAATATTCCCAACTTTCTGAGAAACCACCAAATGGATTCCAAAGTAGTTATAGCAGTTTGCACTCACTTGAGATCCATCTCCTTTAAAAGAGTTAATTTCTGACACTATTCATGAGGCTCTAGTATGCATGCAGATAGGAACCCAGCATAACTGTTCCCTGAGAGGCTTCATCCAGCAGCTAATGGACAGAGATGCACTGACTTACAGCCAAACACCAGGTGGTGCTCAGGAGTCCTACAGAAGAGTGAGGGATGGAATTGAATGAACCTGCCATTGGTTCTCCTTCTCCTGACTGGACTACCTGATGGGCCTCAGTGGGAGAGGAGGGGTTTAGGCCTGCAAGGATTGGATGTCACAGAGAGAGGTGTTACCCTAGGGGCGCTTCCATCAGAGAAAAAGTGTAAGGTAAGGAGAGGAGTGACTGGTACAAGATTAGGATTTAAAGTGAATAACTAAAGAAAAAAATCTAAATTATTGTATTTGTATAAAATAACAATTATAATACTAATAATTACAGACACGTTGGTATAAAATTAAAAATGGTTAAAGAATAAGGAGTAAAACATAAACTTCCTTTGATGTTCTGATGCTAAATTTACACATAAAAGAGCAGAACACAATTTTAGTTTGTTGTGCTTGTTTCGGCAGCACATATAAAATTTTAGTTTGTTAAATTTGTGAACAGAAACTTGACCAAGATTTCTCTCTGTCTTAATATTTTTAAATACATGATTAAACTTATAATGAGCTTCTTTTCTTTCTTTCTTTTTTTTTTTTGTTTTGTTTTTCAAGACAGGGTTTCTTTGTCTAGCCCTGGCTGTCCTGGAACTCACTCTGTGGCCTTGAACTCAGAAATCCGCCTGCCTCAGCCTCCCAAGTGCTGGGATTAAAGGCGTGCGCCACCACCGCCCGGCTATAATGAGCTTCTTTACAAAGGTATTTTTTATATAAGTTAATTTTTACGGCTAAAGTTATTTGGCATCATTTAGAATGATTTATTAAAAATGCAGAACTGAAATATCTCCAAACTACTTGATAATCTCATGTAATCCACATTTTACAAGATCCCATATAATATCTGTATTCAAGCAAGTTTGAATACCATAGATAAGAACATTCTCTGACATATTCAGAAACATAATTATGTAAAAAACTGTGAGAATATAATGAACAATCTCTTATTTCTCTGAGATGTGCTGTCAGCATGAGCAGTGATATTCACGGATAGGGGTAGTTAAAAATAAAAGTATCATCAGTAAGTCATATATATATGATATGCTTGTAGCTCTCCATTACCATGAAGCATATGCCAGATGGTAAATGCTCCAGTTACAAAAGTTGGGGAATTGAATGATTTCCCAAGCTAAGATCCCTGGAAAATAATTTGTGTCACTCAAAACACCAAACATACTGATAAATTGTGCTCTGTCTCCATGAACATGATTGGATTCAAACTGAGAAACTTGAGCATGTGGCATTATACAACAGACAATACCTCATCTATTCTAATAAAGATTTCTTAGAAATATGTTGTTCCAGAGAGCCAAAATAAAAGTATTGAATCATGATTTTTCCAACCGTTATAACTTTTAAATATAATTTTTCAGTTAGTGTTGGAATCTCTATAATAGAAGTACACACATGTATACACCCAGACACACACTTACCCAGTCATTGAGGGAGAGAGAAAATATGAATTATAATTGTATAATTGATGTTAAGATTTATGAAATATTTTATGCACAAAATATCATTTTCCATTAATCATTATAGTATAATCTATGATATAGAAAGTGCACCATGCTTTCATGCAAATAAAATACTGTGATTTAATTATTGTTATTTTAAAAGATGACTGATCATCACTTTTAAAAGTACAAATTCAAGAATTGGATCATGTGCTTTTTTTTTTCTTTAAGTGATGAAGTCTTGGCAGTTATAGTAAATTACAAGTTAATATAATATGCTCTCTTACGTAGAAACTGGTGCCTGTTACAAGTCCCTTATACATGCAGCATATATTGCTATATACTAATGGACAAAATAATTAAAAATATTTATTCTAGTCAAGAAAATAAAACCCAAACTTATCAGAGAGATCATATCATAAACTTTACAAGCAATATTAAGATTCAGTGATAAAATTATTTTATATATATTACTCAATCAGAATCCGCTTTTTTCTATTTACCATATATATAATATATGATATATTAAATATATTAATATATATTAAAAATTGGGTAGCTACATATACAAAAGTACTGTAAAAAGTGGTCATTCACAAATCAATGTGTACTTTATGTGTGCTATAGAAAGGTTATTTGGCCACCTGAAATTATTGTTCTAATATTTGTATTTCACTTTTCATTATATAATTTTTGAAAACTTTCCTATCAAGTGGTTTCATATGTAGTACCCATGTTATATGTTTCTTTATGAGTATATTTTGGTTATTTGAGAAAGTTGTCTTTCTAAAAAATATATATGAAATCTAAAGTATAATTCCATTGGACAATCATTCTTGACTAATGTAGGCACTGCAATACTTTTTTATTAGCTTGGGAGGTTAATCATAGTACAGTCCTTACATGCTTTCAAAAGGAATTCCAAGGAATTCATTACAAGTAGGAATTATCTGTTAATACTTGCTAGAGAGTAGAGAAATGATGTCAATAATAGGGGTCTGGTAAATTCCTGATAAAAATTATGCGAAAAAATTGCATTTTGCTCTTTAAGTTTCTTGTTAAGTTATAATCAATACAGAAAGACCATAAGCAATTAAAAGGTTGAACAGTATGTTAGAAATTGAAAAGAAAAGCTTGTGTAATCCTTAAACATATAAAATTGTAAAGATGGCACTAAGACATCAACAATCAGGAAAACTCATACAGATATCAGACCTTTCTAAGGCACCAAATATGTATGAAGAGGAAGAATGGGAAAAAACACCCAACTTTTCCAGACCGTTCTTTTTGGTGCTAGAAAATTTTCACACTAGGTATCAAAATAACAGAAAGGAAGAGAACTTCTATTCCCTTCAGGGATCCTTACTCTTCAACATAAATGTCTCTGAAATGGTTTTATTGATCAGTCTCAACTTTGAGCACTACACCATGTAAGGGTTTAAGTTTCTCACAGTCTCTGCTCCAATATGATTGTGTAGAATTGCTTCTATTCTATTCAATGAGAGATGTAGAGAATTTCATGAACCCCTGGCCATGTATTCTTTGTAATATTTTAGTTCAGTTAATATATTTCAAAACTTATGTTTGAGGATGTTTCAGTATTTATTAATACAATTCAATATCCCAAGAATACAAATAGAAGTTTATTCTGTATTCTTCATAACATGCTGTTTATATAAAAGTATTAATTTCTTTCCATTTCCTGTAACTTCACATTATTATCAAACTCAATTGTTTACTACATTTTTACTATTACTAAAGGTCAATGAATCCTATTACTATGTGGTAGTTAACTACTATAATTATTTGCTTACTCTTTAATAACTGAACTTTCAGATAGTTTTAGTATTAATGTATAAATGCTAAATCTGTAAAAATTATATACATTTATTAATTCAAGATAAAAATTGAAGGAAAGTTTTATAATGTTTTAAATGTTTAATGTTATAAAGTTTTATACATTTTTATTTACATATATGATACAAATTTAATCTTCATAAAGATTGTATTTTTCTTCTTTATTTGGGTTTTGTGTTGAGTTTGAGGAATAATCTTGCACTGGCCCTTAAGTTACAGAGTATTGTATTTGTCTAGGCAGTTAGTCCCAGGAATCACCTTTCTTTGAATCCTCAGAACTGTGATGATACAGGTTAACCTTGATATTTTTGTTTTTCACATGGGAATATGTTTAGGGATCAAACTATGTTTTGTTCTTGTCTGACACCCACTTTACAAATAGTGTTCTACCTAACCCATGATTCTGCTGTTAGTGAAATAATCAAAAGCAATCAGCTAGCTTCGAGAGTATAACAATAGATTTAATAGAAAAAAACATATATTAATCATTCCGGTCCACAAATCTGCCTGCACTTCTGGAGGTCTGTAGGTACAAGGAATAAACTGATGGCTAAAGGCCAACATGAGAACACAATCAACAAGAACCATGGCAAAACAGAAACACCAGAGTCCAGGTATCCTACTGTAGAAAGCTCTGTAGGGCTCCTACCACAACCAAAGAACATGAAAATGACCTTGGAATCCACTCTTAAGTAGATGATAGAGGCCTTAAAGAGGAAATGATTGGAATTTGGTTTGTGTGCATTTTTGCAAGAACGTTAATAAGGAAAATTTGTTTGAAATTCTACTTATTTGTTGAGTTTTTTTGTGTGGTTTAGGTATTAGGGAGACTGTGGCCTCATGGAAGGAATTTGACAAAATTCCTCTGTTCCTATTTTGTGGATTAGTTTGAGAAGTATTTGTACTAGCTCTCCTCTGAAAGTCTAGTAAAATTCTGCCCTAAAACAAACTGGGCCTGGACTTTTATTTTGATGGGAGGGATTTTAATGAATGAACTATTTCCTTAGGGTTTATAAAACTATTTGTGTTGTTTATCTGATCTTTAATTAACCCTGCTAAGAGAAATCTATGAATAAAATTGCCCATTTCACTTAGATCTTCTAGTTTTGTGACGTACCAGTTTTGACATACAAACAATGTTTCTTTGGGTTTCCTTGGTGTCTGTTGTTATGCCACAATTTTCATTTTTTGATTTTGTTAATTTGTATATTTTCTTCCTCACTTTTAGTTAGCTGGGAAAAGGGTTTGTCTGTCTTGTTTCATTTTCTCAAAGAATCAACTCCTGGTGTCATTGATTCTTTGTATTGTTTTCTTTGTTTCTAATAGATTGATTTCAGTCCAGTGTTTGATTTTATCCTACTGTCTACTCATCTTAGGTGTGCTTTCTTTTGTTTGTCTTTTGTTTGTTCTAGCTTTCTAGTATGCTGTTAAGTTGCTAGTATGAGATTTCTCTAATTTCTTTATTGAAGACATTTAGGACTATGAACTTTCCTCATAGCACTTCTTTCATTGTTCGCTTAAATTCGGGAATGTCTTCCATTCATTTTCATTGTATTCTAGAAAGTCTTTAATTTCTTTCCATATTTCTTCTTTGATTCAAGGTTCACAAAGTAGAGAGTTGTTCAGTTTTAATGAGTTTATAGGCTTTCTTTTGTTTCTGTTATGATATCCATTTTTTAATCCTTGGTGATCTGATAAGTTCAGATAAGGGTTGAACTTGATAAGGGTTGTCTGTCTTCTTATATCTGTTGAGGCTGCTTCATGACCAAGTATACCTTCGAGAAGGTTCATAGAGATGCTGATAAAAAAAAATCTTTTCTTTTTTGGTGAAATGTTCTATTTATATCTGTTAGGTTTCATTTGATTCATAGCCTCTGTTAATTTTCTTATTTATTTGTTTAGTTTTTGTCTCAATGACCTATCCATTGGTGAGAGTGAGAAGTATTACCCTGTGAAAAGTAACTCAGACCCAAGAAGGCAATTCAGTTATAAGTGAGCATTAGCTATAAAGTAAAGAATAGCCTTGCCAAAATCTATAGATCCAGAGAAGCTAAGTGACAAGAAAGGCTCAAGGAAGCTTCATGATTCTCCCTCTGAAAAGGAGTTAGAGGAAACACTGTGGGTGGTTGAGGGAGAGGGATAAGAATTGAAAGAATTGAATTGCGGATAAGAATGGAAAGACAAGGGTTCAGGTTGGGAGGAGGACAGAGGGAGAGAATACTTGAAGAGACAACTGGAATTGGAAGGAGTCTCTGGAAAAAGCTAGAAATCTAATGTAATAGAATCTACAAGGGTGACTTTAGATAAGACTTCTAGCATTGAGGAATACAGAGCCTTGGCCCACCAACTTATGTAACTAGATAATCCTTCCAGTGGAGAAAATGCTGTCTTTCTTTGATTCAACATTTTGTCTGTCCTACAACTAGTTGTCACTTTCAAACATGGGTACTTCCTCCTACAAACTAACCTTACCTTAATAATTAGGGAATAGAAGTGTGTATTACGTTTATGTCTGTATCTAACCAGATCATATTTTAATCTGAAATGTGTCTGCATTTCAGAAAGAACACAAAACCTACAAGCTCTTAGGATGTGATCCCCTCTCTGAGAAGCTATGCTCTTGAATTATTATTCCTCTACTGGAGGCCAGCTCTTTACTGAAAACCAGTGGAAGAAAAGTTGTTCTTAGGGAGAGGGGAGGGGTGTGTGTGTGTGTGTGTGTGTGTGTGTGTGTGTCTGTGAGGGGGGGAGACAGAGACAGAGATGGAGAGAATGAATGGGAGAAATGAGGGAGGGGAAACGACAGTGGGAATGTAGTTTATGAGTGAAGAAAAATAAAATTTAAAAAATAAACATTCTATACTTAAATGAAGATGAAGGGACTGGAAAGTTGACACACTATCCCAAACATACCTGTTATATTAACGTACAGTATTTAGTAGCATTATATTGCAAAGTTTTAGGTGACAAAATAATTTCTCTAAAAGTAAACAAGTAGGACATAATAAATGAAATAATAAGATTCTCAAATTTAATGAAGATAATCAAAGAAAAAAAACAATTTTTTATTAGTAGGATTATGAGTATATTCAGTTGTACAATGTTATAGATGTGATTCTTATAGAGGTTTCTACTAATTATAAATTATAAATTAGGTCACTGGAAATAATGCTCTTTGAGGAAATTAAAGAAAAACTTAAGATAACTTATGAGTAACAATAACAATGTAAATCTTTAGTCTATGCCAATTTAAGCATCATATAGATGGAATTAAAATGTTAATAATGTCGAGGTTTTGATAAAATATAGTATTATAATATGTGTAAACATTTCCCTATGTAGCTTCTTCAACTTTCACAACTTTTACTTAGTTTCAAATATATTTTTCATTGTCTTGTTTTTCAATATTTCTATTGTATTTTGTTCTTTTATTTCTTCATAGTTAATTTTATGTGTATGAATGTTGCATATAAATGTGTGTGAGGCTGTTAACATGTGTTCTCATGATGGATGAGACCAGAAGTTTAGGTCAGGTACGTTCCTTCATCTCTCATAACCTTAGTACAGAAAGCTTGTCTCACTAAGTCTAAAAATAATTGACTGCCAATGCTGACTGTCCAGAGCCCCCAAGATTTCTCCTGCATATTCCTACCTTCATAGAGATGTCATACTTACATTTCCTTCCAAGTTTGGTTTTTATTTTTGTGTTTTGTTTTTGTTTTTGTTTTTTTCTTTCTGGCTGTTGGTGATTTGTAATCAGGTCCCCCTTTCTTGTCCAGTGCAGAAGTTAGGCTTGGTTCTTCCTCCCAACACTGTCCTCTGAGAAATAAGACTTGAAATATATTTATAAATACCTTGGCCATAGAGCTATGTTCTTTTCTGGCTAGATTGTAACTTAAATTAACCCATTTATTTTAACCGACATTCTGCCATGTGGCTGGTTACCTGTGCTTAGGTACCATGCATGGATCTCATGTCACACCATCCTGGGAGAATCTCCCATGCCTGGTTCTCACAATTTGTCATGCCTTCCAGATGTTCCACCTATTTCCTGCCTAAGCCATAGGCCATCAGATTTATTATTGATAGTGGCCATATTCATACAGACATGACCTATTCTCTCAAATGTCCAGTAAATACATTACCACTGAGCCATCTTCACAAATATTCCATCCTTCACTTTTAGTAAGGCATTTCTTACTATTTATTTTTATTATAGATCATTAGACAGACACAATTCTTGTAAACTTTTACAAGGATCCTACTTCACACAATTTATATATTATAGAAGAATTTCCACTGTTTGTTTATATATTGACATTTGATATTTATAATAATAGATTTTTTTAAATTCAAGAAAATTTGAAAATATTATTGATATATTTTCTGGAAATTTCTATTAGTTGTATGTATTTACACTCATTAATTAACATTTCTATTTATATCTGATGAACTGAGTAGATTTAACTAAAAAAATTATAGAAAGACAGTAGGTGTGAAGTTTATAAGGGTGTGTGATTTGGATTGTAAGTACTCAATGAGAAAACTGCTTCTGCTTCAACTGCAATTAACAGTGAAAGGTTATTTTAATGGTAGCAAGAATTTATCTGTTTGGATACTCTGGAGTGAACTTCTTTCTCAAATGAAAACTGTGGAATTGGCTAAAATCTCTAATAACTGTGTTACTTTGAACTAAAGTACTTCCCTTTGTTACTGTAAAAATATTGCTTAATATCTTAAATTCAATTCTACAAATTTTGCTTCAGGATTCCTCAAAAAACTGCAAAATGTGAGGCTATATTCCTTTCTTGTTTTATTTTCTTGGTTCTTCAAACATGTATGTCCATAAGTAACACACGTACACACACACACACACACACACACACACACACACATACACACACACACACACACATATCTATATCTACCAAATCTATATCTATATCTACAAAGTCTATATCTATATCTATATCATCTATATCTGTCTATATCTATATCTATGTATCTATCTATATCTATTTCAAATCTATATGTATAACTATATCTATATCTATATCCATATCCATATCTATCATCTATATCTATATATAATTTTGGACAGCTTTTAGTCATGGAATCAGGGAATAATATGTAAGCAGCAAATTACTCTGCAAACCTTAATAAAACATTTTTCTCAGTAATCGTTGACAAGAGTAGCATGTATATGCCCAGATAAGTTGCTGCATTTAATCTCTGTAGGTATACTATGACAAAAGAGTGACACTTAAATGCTAATGCTGCAACAGTTTTGAGGAAAGAAATGATCAGTTAAAAATCCCAATTTTGATTTTCTTTCTTTTTTTTCCTTTTTTTTCTGTTTTTGGAGTTACAGCTTTTATTAGATATTTTCTTTATTTACATTTCAAAGGTTTTTCCTCTGAAACCTCTCTATCCCATCTGCCCCTTGATTATCCATTGTATTTAAGTCCCCACGAGTGCCTTATGAAGTCGTTCAAAAGCCTGCTACTCACTTGTAACAAGCTTTTCTAATCATCATTATCACTCTCTCCTTCATGAGTCATGGATATGGTGCCATCTCAAGAACACTGTACATTGCATGTATTAATCTTTGATAGTCTGTTTTTAAAAAGTGACCTATTATGTTCTTCAAATGTTATTTCTTAAAATATATTTAATGTTTTTTCATACTTTTCCTTTTGATCATATCTGACCCTCTTCCTCTTTCTCAAAGCAAAACAACACTAAATGAAGATTTAAATAAATAAGAAACCAGAAGTATAATACCAGTAAGACCAAAAATTTCAACAAACAAAACAAACAAACAAAACACAAAGAGAGAAAGAAAGAAAAGGTGAAACACAGAATGTGTTTTATGTTAGCCAACTAATGGAATATGGTGTATTTCAATCTTCACGTTTCTTCTTCTACATAGATCCCTTAGCCTTGAGGGGAGGAGTTTGGTTAGGAATTCTCATCAAGAACTGAATGCTCAAAATTCACAACTCTTGTATAATAATACAATTATAGATTTTTACAGATTATAGATTTTTACTAATTCTATTGACAGAATAAGATTCTCTGATTCACATTGAGATATGCACTGATGTATGAGAATAGCAATGTGTCACTAGAATTCATTTCATTAGAGATTTTTGTCTAAGCCAATGACCTATTTTGTCTTAGGTTCTTGGCCATTTCAATAGTGTAAGTTATGGATTCCATCTCAAGAGACTTGGTTTTAACTCCAATTAAAGAAAAAAAAAAGATTAACTTCTCCCATTACCTTGTGCCACAATATCTTGCTGGCATTTTATTTTTGTTAGCTACATTGTTCAAATTCTGTAGGGATGATTGCTTTTCTTCTTCAACTACTTCCATATGCAGCAGATGTATCTGGCATCAATGGGAGGGGATCACTTTGATTCTGTGGAGGTTCAAGGATTGGGAGGGTGTTTGGGGTGCACCCTCATAAAAACAGGGGCATTTGAAGAGATAGGGAGTTTGCAGAGGGGAAAAAAGAAGGGGGATAACATTTGAAAATTAAATAAATAAAAAGACCAATAAAGAAGCAGAAAAAAGAAAAATATCATCATGCAATATAGTGTCTAAAATACTAAATATTAATTAATCTGTTTGAAATTTCTAGTTGTAAACAATTTGTTTTCCCATCTTCTATGATATATATATATACATATATATACATATATATACATATATATACATATATATATATATATATATATATATATATATATATATATATATATATATATATATATATATATATATATATATATATATATATATATATATATAGGCTGTATCTTCACTAATAAGACCTAACTCTCAAATTATGAAATATAACCAATAATTTTGACAATGGTTCATGATTTTTCTTTGATCTGTGACTATGGCCAATGACTAAGTGAAATATAGAACATTCCTCCCAATGGAGTTTGTAGTTGGTGAGGTAAGATGTCTAGTTTAGGTACTGTGTCCAACAACATACTGTGACTGCAGTTAAATTCTTCGGCATAAATGTACATATTCCATTAAACTTTTATAGTGCATTTTCATATTGCCTTTCAAAAATCATTTAGTATTAGTTTTCCCTGCCCATATTTTTCCATTATCCTGCCACCTCCTCATTCCTATTTAGTCCTAGTATTCAAGTTTCACACATATATACATGTATAGTTTTCAAGATCTCATATATATATATGCATATTTCATATATATAACATGAATATGAAGGAAATTAAGTGGTATAAGGATTTCAATCAGAAATCAGCAGAAACTGTTTTGCAAGTAGCAAAGACAGGATATTTGCAAAAGAGAATTACTAAGCAATATCTTCAAATATGTCTATAGTTAATATGGTATGATGTCTGAAAATTGACCACCAACTTTAAAATATGAAAAGAACTGAAGTCTAATATAAACCCATTGGGTACATTCAGAGAGCATACAGTTTGTAAAGTTTCAGGACATGTCTCTGTGAATTAGCACTTCATTTAAAGCCTTATATCATTCTTAAATCTTGGATATAACTCTTGATAAGTTGACAACATATATTATAACTTTCTGTGTCCTTGCAGTAGGCTGTAATGTGAATACTTCAATATTAAAATTTTCATGCTATGAGATATTTCACAGCAAACAGGGCATTCTATGATAAATGGGTTTTATATGGAGCACTAAAGGTAGCTTTAAGTATAAAAGAAAGAGTTCCAAAATAAAAGGTACAATACCAGTATTTAGACAGCCTAAGGTCATCAAACTGCTAACACAAAACTATAAATTCCACCTTAAACATCAGAATCATTACTTGGTGTCATTTACAACAGAATCATTTACATTGTGTTGGTTCTATTGAAAATTATTGGTTCTGAGGGGGGAAAATTTATTAATTTGACATATCTAATGTCATAAATGCTTTCTAATTCTGGAAAGTCAGTGACCGTAATTTATGCTACAAATATATCTTATTTATAACTCAAGGAATTAATAGGATAATAAACTAGATATGAGCTGTAACCATTAAAATCACCAACATATTTTTGCTGGCATTGTTAGCAATCAGATTTAATTTGTAAAATTTGATGTGAAATTTTTAAAATTTTTCAGCAAGCTTTAGCTGTCATTGTAATGGCATAATTTTAAGCATTAAAATTACATATAATAAAATATGATAGAATATCACTTTGCAGGTAGTAATATGTAAAATCAGAAGCTAATTAAAGATATAATATTTTATCATATATATCACCTACCATTTTTAGCTTCCTTTTAAACTAGCATTGTCTAAAATTAAGGTATCTTAAATATTTTAGATGAATGATGTACTTTGCAAGAATTAATATGAAATAAAAATGATTTGCCAAAGAAAAGGCTTGAAAAGTTTAATAGCCTTTATTTAAAATGTAGGAAGACTTTAATGCTTTCATCAATTTGGTTATTAAAAATCAACCTAGCCATTTCTGAGACCATGGTAATGTGTCCTTAAATATATTTCAAACTTTAAAATGGTGATGACCTCTATAAGTGACTGAATGTCTATTTTACTTGTATTGTTGAAAACTATAATGCCAGATTATACATATATTCACTTTAAAGTCTAGTTTGATGTCTGAAAATTTTAAGAGACATGGAATGTTTCTGGGTATTTTTAAAAAATAACTCTGAAGTAATATAAATTGGAATGAGTAAACTAAGATTACAAGACCTACTGTCCATCACTTTATATGGATTGATATCCTAAGCAATTGAGGCCTCCAATAAAGCAAAAAGGAAGAGGATGCTGAAACTCTCTCAACTGCAACTGAAAGGCATTTTCTCATTCTGGACTCGAGTCTTGAGATTGCAAGGGCTTCAGGCCCTGGGACTGATGATATATCAGTGTCTGCTACCTCTGGTTTGTATGCCTTTGGCCTTCTGTTAACAGGTACACCATAGACTTTTCTGATTTGAAAATTAAACTTGATTAAACTTCTCACTGTTAGATTTCCAGGTGCTTTAAAACTCATAGCTCATTGTCTGTAAACAGCAACATATCTTTGACCTACACTTCTTTCAAATGAGTGAATTGCCTATATGTATTTGAATCATAAGAGGTAAAAAATACAGATTAGTTATGTGCCTAAGTAAATAAATTATTAATAATTCATGCCACAGAATACATCATACATTTTATAGATTACCTGCATTAAAACTTTAAAATAGTATTATCAGCCACCTATCTGCATCTCCAACAAATCCCAAAGATTCTCTGCTAATTTGTACATTTGAGCCAACAACTCTTTTTAGCATTGCCTTAGAATTCCCTAGCCACCCCAAATAGGAAAGAAGATAAGCAATCTTCACTCCTTTATCTCCTACAAATCTAGTCCCCTATTCTCATCTCCAGCTGAAACATACCATCTCCTGTGGCCTTCCCCTCTCTGCTCCCATTCACAAGAAACTATACAGATCCTGGAGACACACCCTAATTTCCTCACTTCTGTGGAATGTTTCAGCAACCACATCTAACTACTCTACATATGCCCTATCTCCATTCCAAAGTGGCAGTGGCCAAATTCTAAAAATACATTCTACCTAGAAACTCTAGTAGCTACATGCATCCAAAGGTTTTCCCACCCAGTACACAAGAGATTATCCCTATATCCCCCTCTTTTAGTTAAAAAGAAGACTCTTTCTCCAAAATTAATAACTATATACAGTAAGAGCAATTGTGAAAACTATCAGGTAAGAATTATATTCACAATGTCTAGTACATAAGTATTTGGAAACCTTGAGAAAGTATTCTATTATCACCAGTCCTATGCTGATGAGTCCAAAGTTCTGTACCTAATTCCCTTGCATTTATCAACCTAAAAATATTTTCTTATACCTTAAATTATTATCATCAGTCCTAAACAGGAATGCAGACCAACCAGCTTCCAGAATTATAGAAATGACAGAGGGTGCTGGCTTAGTGAATAGTCCCTCAAGGATTCCCAGGGTCATGAAGGAACATCTAAAGTCTTCTGGCCCAACAATCTGACAGACTTCTGTGAAGCGAGAATTAATAAGACATGCCTACCTTATCTTGACAACACCCAGCAGTCAACTCCCCTACATCCTGTTCTTTATTGTCAGCATTTGAATTAAGGGCAGTTTTGCCTAGTGCCTAGCTTCCCAAATTTGAAGCAGAAACCATATAGAAGTTCTTGATGATCATCATCTTGAAGGTCATCTTGCTGCTAAGGGCAGACATCTCATTGCCATGAAAAGCTTTTTATTAGCAAATCATATTTAATGTCATATTCTGCAGATCTCTGAGTTTTCTAAAGACTTTCTATCTGTATATAGTATATATGGCTAGGTAAACATTACTTGTTTCTAGCCATTCTTAGGAAACATGTTTCTATAATAAATGAACTAATATCTGACATGACAATAAGCTTAATATTGCATTTGTTCATTATTGTAAACAGTTTGGATAAACTGCTTTCAAAAAGACTGGAGCTTCATATTGCATTTTAAATGACTTTCATAGCTACAATAGCTTAAAAGTAGAAACATTTTCTAAAAACATCTTAAATTTGTATCAGATATATAAGTTCCATATCAATTTAAAAATATTTGGCTTGTTGATGTTTTTTAGTTCAAAAGTATATTCAATAATGGACCCTTTTATCCTATCATTCTTTAATCCCCCATTTTTAATTTTCATCGTTTCTCCATCTTTTCCTCCCCTAACAGAAGATAGGAGAAAAAGTAGAATAGAGGAAAGAAAAAGAACAAAAAAGGAAATCCCTGAATCTAACCTCCTATATTTTGTTTAACCCCTAACAAAGACCATCAACAACTTGTGACAAACACCTTCAAACAATGGCACATATCTATCACTCATTCAGTGACTAAAACCTGCCCATTCCATTTTTGGGGAGTACAGCATCATTCTCTTAAAACTGCTTCCTGCTCTCTGGAGGCAATGACATCTTTTGTGGACCCATTGAAAAATTGGATTATTGTGAAAATCCTAGGAATATAATGTCTCAACTCCAGTTACTCACGCTCCTTAATCAAGCAGTACCCATAGGAGAGGTTTACAAGACTCAGGTCAGAATCCTGTCTTTATTCAAATTTACCTTCCTCATAACCCTTTTTCCACATGCCAGTATTACCAGAGCCCAGCCCTGACATTCAGGATCTGAGGTAGGTCATGGTTGAAGGCCAAAGGCTGGTGACCCTTGGCCCTGTAACTCTCCCTGACTGTTCTTTAACTGTTTGCTGTTCTGTGGCAAAAGCCTCTGGCTTTTGTCAATTTAAGTCCTAGTGATAGCAGCAGGGGACAGAAAACATTTTCTTTTGTTCTTTTCCCTTAGAATCAAGTCTCTTCCAGGCCAGGAGAGAGGTTTGGAATTGCTTAATTGTTCATCATCCAGGAAGAGAAGGAAAAAAAGAGAAAGAAAACAAAAGAATAGAAATGGGAACTAGAGAAGAGAAGAGAAGAGAAGAGAAGAGAAGAGAAGAGAAGAGAACAGAACAGAACAGAACAGAACAGAACAGAACAGAACAGAAGAGGGGGGAAAAGAAAGGCACACATACACAGAAACTCACATACTGGATGAAGCTGAAAAATGCTACACCATTGTTTTATTGTAGTTCTTAGTATACTTTCACAAGATAATTGATCACATAGTTTTCTAAGCATTTTTATATTCCATGAGTTCATAGTAAGGTTAAGGTAAGTTCATGTCATAAATCTATAAGACTTTAGGAATTACAGCAGAATCATTTACATGCCTTTCCAGTAATAATACTCTGTGACTAAATATTCATTGTTTGTTACTAGCTCCATAAGTTCATTATAAGTTTAAGCAATATTAATTATGTTATAAATTAGCACATATTTGACAAGGGACAAATTATCTGCCTTGTGTTATTTTGATGTCTTGTGCAGAATAGTCCACCATTTATCTTCTGGTTTTGAACATATAATAATTTGGTTATTACAGTTAATGACATGTATTTACCAGATAATGGACTCCTACTTAAACTAGCAGGAATGTTTTCCTTGAGTGTTAATTTTCCCAAGCTTGCTTTCTTTACCTAGTCTAATTAGTACATAGCACATGAAGATTTACAGAGCTCTATTTGCAGCTATTATTCTATAGGGAAATTGAGGTTATTTCTATCAATTAGGCATTTTATAAAATCATCCTAAATTTGTTAACACAGCATCACTACATGAAAGTACATCTTCATATTAATTCTGCCAATGATTCCCAGGAATCATTAGCCTAAGTAATAGTGAAATGAAAGGTGATGTGATGGAATGGCGGCAGTCGCGTCTGGAAGTACCACACTAGGCCTAGACAGTTCCACGTGTAAGAGGTTTAATTGAGAGGGAGTAAGGGGTAGTGGCGCGGAAAGAAAGGGGAGAGAGAGAGAGAGCAAGGCGAAGGAATTGTCCCATATATATGGGTTGTGACGTAGTAGTCGCAGGTAAAGTTGGGAGCTGAACCCAATGGATTCTGGGAATATGGTGGCTGTTGTCCTGGCAACAGGTATGTGGACCCACCCATGTATCACTGCAGGCTCTGAATGCTAACAAAAGGTACATCAGCAGGAAGAAATAATCCTAAAATGGCATTTCTGTGAACTCTGCATCTCAGAGTTTACCCATAGCAGCAATACAAAAGGGTAGACAGTCTCCAGAAACCTCACTTGTTTGCCATAGACTTTTCTATGACAGGAATGTACAGGGCTTAACTGAATCCTGGCTAAAAGAGTCTGTAAACCTGTATACATAGCTAGGTGTATAGAAGTTGACCTAGATATAGATTTACAAATCAGGAATGGAGGCATTCTGAGGTTGTATCACCTGAGCTACTTGTCTTGTCTTCTTTGGTGTATGGTTCTATTGTTCTATATTGTACCTGTTTCACAGGTAATATATATTTCTTCTAAAAACATGTTGGGATTTGCAATGTGCAGAATTCAGCTAAAGATATTGTTGTTGTTGTTGTTGTTGTGAGCATGAAAAAAAACATCAAAATTTATAAGTGTGTCTGAACTGTATATTCAAATTGTAATATAAACTTTCAAACATGGTAAATGAAAGGATATTATGTAATAATAATTTCTGAGGGATCTATAGCTAACAAAATATATTGGCTATGCATATTTGAAGTCATGGCTAGAGAAATTCATTTCTCAGCCAGTCTCAGAGCTGTACCCCTGTACATGGACCAGCATAATATATTTTCCAGCATTTTTGTTTCTCTCTCTGTCTCTGTCTCTCTCTCTCTCTCTCTCTCT
>NW_022196915.1:75507121-75524680 GCF_008632895.1 Mastomys coucha
CTCTCTCTCTCTCTCTCTCTCTGTCTCTCTGATTTTATGCTTTCTCCTTCATGTCTGCTACTTATGACTAAATATAATCCTTAATAATTTTGACGAAACCCCTAGCTTTTCTTCTCCTATTGAAACAAGGTAAAACTTCTTCCCTAACACAACACATTTCCTCTCTTCTAATTTGAAGTTAAGTCCATATCTAATATAAATAATGTTTTATTTCAGCAGAGTTTTCAATAATCTGATGCATCTCAAGAGCTGTACTATTTGTCTCATTGACATTTGACAAATTTAAAGTCAATAAAACATTATTGAATGCCTCTGGAGAGATCTCATATTGCTCTTCTATTAGTATTTTCTTTAAAGACCTTTTAACTCTCTCTACAATTGCTTGACCTGTAGATTATAATTATAGATTATAATATATATCCATAACATGTTTTATGCTCAAATACATCATTTTTTTGTATTCTAATGTATACATATGTTGGAGCATCACCAGTTTTAATCTGCAAAGGCATCTCCAAGCTAGCCATCATTACTAATGTGCAATCTCAGAATCATACTTTTTAGAATTTAAGAAAAAGCCCTTTGGATTTTTGAATATGTATCAATAGTATGATGTATTAACATACGTACATATCCTAATTCCCCAAATGCTTTGAAATGAAACCCATAAACTATTGTATGACATTGCTCTAAACATAATCTGTACTCTTAATATATTGTATCGCTATGAGTTTCCATCCTAACTACTCATTCCTTTGTGTAATCTCCATCTCTCTTTTTACTTGGTTGTCCCATATTCTAATCCTGCCTCAGATTACTGAGCATCAGATTTTTATTGACAGGCAATGCTTCTAAACATCACACAAGATATTATCTTTATAGGCAAGATCTAAGAAACATGCACTACCTGAGAAACATGTACTATACTGTCTTAGAAACCAGAAAATTTAATAGACATTAATCAAGGAACAGAAACCTAGTGAAGACAAGACCATATGTTAGTACATATAAAATTACCCTAAACCTAAAGGCCTAAATGCCAGCCTGAAAACATAATCAATAACAGTGCAGATGTATTTCCACTTAGACTCAACAAGCTTACTCCAGTAGGTTCTGAGGTGCCATACAGCAGAAACAAAATACAAAGAATTCAAAATAGATGTTATGAATATATTAGTGGTCCTAAAAGAGGGTATGAATAAATGCATAAGTAGGTGTGGTTTTTAAAATGAACTGTTTAATTTTACCAAATGAAGACTCAAGAGCCAGATGCTGAGGTAAAATCCTGCTGTTTGAGAGAGGCAGAAAAAGCATCCTGCTGACCTTTCTTCACAATAGATGTCCTAAAAGGAAAAATACAGATCTCATCATCCACACTGTCCCTTCAAACTGAGTGTCTCCACTTTCTACTTCCTGTGCATATCTTTATCTGTTCTGGCTTCCTTTCACTCTTTTTTATTTCCTATGTACAGTCTTCCTTTTTTATCAAAACTATCAGGCAAGGTATTGGTATTACTATTTAAAAAATAACAATGATTAAAACATATTCTTTTCCCACAAACCTGCCATTATTGGTGATACCATTTTTCTAATAAGTTAGTATAGGCCATAATGTCAAAAATCTATTTTAGTATGTGTTTATTGAATTTTTGTTATTTTAGGGTTCCATAAGAAAATTCTTTCTTCCATGTAAATATTGCTTTTATGGTCCTTAGATTGAGGGATGGCATGGAGCTGCACTCAGGCTCTGTGAACATATGGCATGAGCTGCACCCAGAGCACTTCTCTCTCTGTTCTAACTATCCTTAGACCAAGGCCTAGAAACTTCAAACCTCCTAACAATCTAAACTTCTAGAACGACTAATTTAATCTGGCTTTTCTAGGCTGCTGACTAAATTGCTTTGCTTGACTTCATACTAACTTTGGCAATATATTCCAATCTGGCTTGTTCTCATTGCCTGATTTGTTCTGTCTTTACCGGTGTTGAATTTGTTCCCTCTGCAGCTTTTCTCTGTAAAATCATCCCAGTAAAACGGACATACCTACTCTCCACCTACCACACATGATACACCTTTATTCTCTCTCACTACTCTTAGGTAGCCTGTCTTTTCTGTGGAATTCTCACTTGAGTTGCATATATCCTATCTTTGGCTCATTCTGCCAAATCTTTCTCTGATTCATCACTTGGTCTGCCACTCAATTAGATGTCACTTTCAAACATGACTGTTTCAGTCCATAAACTAACCTTACCTTCATTGATAGTCATTAAAAGCATGTATTAAGGGCATGCTTGTATTCCAGATAGATCATACTGTAATTCAGGGTGTGTCTACACTTCTCCTGGATCATATCTTTGGATATTCTCCCAGGCCAAAGCTGCCATGTTGCTGCAATAAAGTTTCTTTATACTTCTATCTGAGAAAAATAGTTTGCAGTTCTTTCTTCCCCTTGCCCAATTATGAATCCCTAGTTATTCACAATAATTTTATTCCATATAAGTATCTATGATAGGATAGGGATATTAGATTCAATCATAGTCACTAATATAACAAGAGGGGATGTAGTGGCACAATTAAATTTAATATTTGAAAAAATAAAAAATAGTAAGCCTCCAAGTATTGAGCAAATCTAGAGACAATTATGCTTGGAGACTGAAAAACAACTTTTCAAGTTTTAAAAGAACTACCTGATTTGTAAACTGTAAGAAGTAGTAAAAGCTATATCATCTATGATATTATCTGTCTCAGAGTCATTTTATTTTATTCATAAACAGTTACATACATACCTAAGTTCTTTACTATTTCTGGGGCTAATTTACTTAGTTCAATCTCTATCAAAAACTGATCACTCAAAAACTTATGCTATCTTCATTAGCATATTTGAGGTCTAAGGAAGCTCAGCTGTCTTCAATTCTGCCACATGAATGATGAGAGGATTTTTATGAGGGAAGGAACTTATGAGCCAATCTATAGAAAACATTCAAAGGTTGAAAATTCTGCTGCAGACAATAAAACAGAAGTGGAAGCATAAACGTTAAATTGGGTTACTAAAGATCAGCTGTGGCATAGAAAAATCAATGCAATGTAATGCAAGTATATAAACTTTTAACCATATTTCTTATCTCTTGTTTTCCCACTATATTTTGTTGCTGCAATACTATTCTGTTGGAAGAGGTGATGTCACACTTAAGGAGATTTTTAATTTTTCTATCATATATATTTTATGTTTTATATCATTTAGCTTAAGACAAAAAAAGTCTCAATAGTTAGCACAGGCTGGCCTTGAGCTCATCCTCCTGCCTTTGTGTTCTCAGTGCTGACCTTGCAAGTGTGAGATACAATTTTCTCCAGTTATATACTATAAATTCTATCACTTTTCCTCCATTTGTGTTTCAAAATGGAAATCAGTTAGCAAAACTGAACTCAAACTCCTGGAAAATCTTAGATTGGACTTAAACTCCTGATCTTCTTGCCTCTACCTCCCATGTGCTATGGCTATAGCCATATACCACGATACTCAGCTAAACAATACAATTCCTAAACTAGAGACTATAATTCAATGATTTGAATTCAATGATTTATAAAAACAAGCATCCAACTTGTGTAGTTATTCTTTAATGCATATAAGTTCAGCACATATTTATAAAAATATTTTAGACCTTACGGTATTTTGTCCTAAATAAACCAACAACTGTAAGTCTTCAGAAGTAAACAGTGTAATAACAATATAAAATGCAAAGAAAGATATAGAAATAAAAAATGTGATTTCTGGGTTGAAAGGAACACATTTCTTTTTTTAAAATCTACTGTCAGGAAACAAGTATAGACACTTACAGGCTCTTCAGTTTGCAGAGGTCTCAAGGTCAAGTGCATTTCATGTTATCAAGTACAAGAGCTGAAGCTTAAAACAAATTTACAAAGAAGTCACTTTTTCTTTGTAGGATTTTGAGTATTTACATTGTTTCACAACTTAGCAAACAAAATAGCAAAGGCCAAATAGTCCTTAAAAGTTCATTTTACCTATTTCGGCATAGAAAGGTTAGCTGCAGAAGTAAATCTACAATTAATAAGACAAGTATAAAATTTTGAAAGTGAGTTCAATACAGTGCAACACACCTAAAGTAATATATCCTAAAGAACATGTACCTAATGTCTAAAATTTTAAGGTGTTTGATCTAGCTACCATTTATTTGATAAGCATATTTATATGTTTGAGTTTATTTAAAAAGAGATAAATTAAAATAACTTTAATTCCCTAAATCAATATAAATACATAAGATGTAAAATATATGCATATACTTCATTAGTAGGAAGGGGAGGGTAGATGGGGGAAGGATTGTTGAAAGGAGTGGCTGAGAGCAAGGCAGTGAGTGGGATGTAAAGTAAATATGAAAAAAATACCTTAAAAGATACCTGGGAATTGTGTGCACATGTACGTATGAGTCTTGTTTCCTACATCTTCATGAGTGAGTGTTTGAGCCTGTAGAGATTAGAAATAGGCATAGAATTCCCTGGAAACTGAATCATAGGCAGTCGTGAGCTACCATGTGAGAACTATGAAATGAGTCTTGGTTTTGTAAGAGTAGTAAATGTTCTTAACTGCTCATCCATATTATTAGCTCTCCCATAGAAACTTTTGAATTTACTTTTAAATCCATATATCAATTTAGAGGATTATTTTTGTTATTTAGGAAATTTTTTGCTTCATAACTTCTATTAAATCTACTTGATAGTGTGTGTATGTGAGTTTGTTTTTCCTTTTGTGGGCTTGTGGGCCAATACCTATGTGTGGTTGGTAAAGGACAACGTGTACCACCATAGTTCATACAGTACTTGTACCAGTGCATCCTTTAAAATGTTATCTTTATACTGGACACCTATTTGTATTATATTCGCTATACGATTTGTTTTTCTATGAAGCTAAGTATCTATTAAAAAGTGATAATAAAGTATAGATAAATGTATCAATTTTTTTCTTATTTTAATTTTCATTGGAATGATCTACATTAGGTTATTAGAATGTTTAAGTCAGTGAGTGCCTCTCTAAACAGATGATTACTTTACATCAACATTTTCAGTATGGTCATATATCCTCACAGCAAATATTCTATACATACAAAGCTGTAACAGAGAATTTCTTTGAGTTATTTTTTTTAATTTACTAACATATTTATTTACTTCACATTCTATTTGCAGCTTACCTTCCTTGTTCGTCCTCCAGTCTTGCTCTCTCATCGCTCTCTTCCTCATCCACCTCTCCTTCCCTTCTCAGAAAAGGGGAGACCTCCCATCAATATCAACGACTCTTGGCATATCAAATGAAACTAAAACTAGGCATATTTACCCTTTGAGGCTAGACAAGGCATCCCAGTTAGATGAAAGAGATCCAAAGATGGGAGATGTAGTCAGAGACAGCCACTGCTCCTGCTTTAAGTGTCCTATATGAAGACCCAACTACACAACTGTTACATATGTGCAGAAGGCCTGTTTTGGACCCATGCATGTTCTCTTGTTGGCAGTTCTGTCTCTATGAGTTCCTATAGGCCTAGATTAGTTGAGTCTATCGATTTTCTTATCGTGTTCTTGACTTCTCTGTCTTATCCAATCGTCCTTCAACCCTCTCTATGGGATTCCCAATGCTCTATTTAATGTTTGGCTGTGGGTCTCTGCATCGCTTTCTATCAATGACTGATTGAAGCCTCTCTGATGACAATAATGCCAGAAATTATAACAGATATTATTAATACTGTCAGGGATGGGATCAGAGGGAGATGCTCAAATCTTATTGAAAAAGGAAAAGATACTACACATCAGGGTGCAGGAGGCAAGTGACTGGGTGAAGATGGCGACAGAGGGAATAAGGTGAGGGGAAGACAGAAGGATAGAGTACTGAAAAAGACTACTGGAGTATGGGGGGCATCTCTGGGACAAGCTAGAAACCTAGGACAAGGGAAACTCTGGAGAATCTGTAGGGTTACCTAGCTAAGACTCCTGACAGTAGGGGATATTGAGTTCCCTCTCCACTGGGAAAACCAATTCAGCCACAAATCCATAGACACACACTTTGTCCTGCCTGCAAGATATGCAGGGTAAATCACTGAGCAGAATAAGGGAAGAGCCAACCAATGACAGGCCCAGCTTAAGACTCATGCCATGAGAGAGTTATTTCTCATGCCCAAACAATTATAATACTAAATATTTATCGATCTTAAAGGTTAAATAAAGTATATTTATATAATATACAAAATTTCAAAATAACCGTGGTTTATAGTGTCAGAACTTTCATATAAAATTATGCATGATGATGACAAAAATGTAAAATGATATCAAATTGTTAAAATCACTTTAAAGTGTTTAAGTTATAAATATTGATTTTCTTATAGTAAATCAGGACTTCAGGTAAAGAAAGGGAACTTTGCCATGATGTAACAATTTATCATACGTTAGCACTGTGAAGTTAAAGTAGTCTATGTAAAGTCTATGTAGTCACAAATTTATTTGAAAACATTAATCAATATTTTAAAATGTTCATTTATTGTTATATAACTATCTTCACCTTTTTATAACTTCTCAGTCAATTTTGGATATAACAATAGTTGTCTTGTTTTCTTTTTAAAATAAACATATAATATGAATGGGAAAGCTGAAAAATAGTCTTGAAGAGTCTGTTTGAATATTCATAAGTTCTTTAAAATACTGTGTTTACAAGATTTAGTTCTAGAATTGAAAGGAAAATATTTCTCTTAGCATACGGTGCATGCAATTTTAATATGTAGCATTTTAGATGAAAAATTATATAGAATAAAGTTTCAGATTATAGGCCAGAACAATCCCTGTGGGAACAGTTATAACAAACATAATATAACACTGCACAGTACTGTTGACAAATTCTATTGTTCACTAAGTAATAATCTAAAATCAAATGCATCGTTTAACACAGTGCAAAAACAAAGTCACTTAAACATGTCATTTCATCTGGCAGAAAGTATCTAATACTATAATGACCTAAAATTTGTAATTTTATGTTAGGAAGAAATTATAATGCTTCTAGTTCCTTCAAGTACCAAATCTATCAGGTTACTTTGAGTTTCTTTATTTAAAAATAACTTTTAGAACAATATAAGATGAATTACCATATCAGAATCAGTAATTTCAGAAGCCTTAAATAATTTAATTCTGTAGAATTTATACTAAAATTTGCAAAATAAGTGTATCCTTTGGTGACATTTATTTAATAACAATGTTTACAAATCATTAATAGCTTCAAATGAGAGGAATGATAGGTAAGCTATATCTATTCAAGATCACCCATACTTGTCCAATACTTTTATGTTGTTATTTGATACTTAGATAGTTAGTAAAATTCTTGTCCTGAAGGCTTGAATTCATGGGTTAGAATACAATATTGTCTAAATGACTTATAATGTAATCCCAGCCCTTGATGGGCAGAAGGATCAGAAATTCAAGGTCATCCTCTTGTGCACTGTTAAATATTAAAATAACAAAATATCAAAAGAAGTTCAGTAAAATTATACTAAATGGTGTGTATAGCCTTGTCTGTTGACTGTTAACATATTTGAATTATAAATTTCACACTGTCTCGAGAGGCTTTTCAGGGGTGGCTGCTCTGTCACATGTACATTTGTAGGTGGCAGAAAGGAGAGAGCCTTTATCTATGCTCAATATTCTGATCTGTAAACATCTGAATGTTTAGTAATCTAATACTCCCTGAAAACAAAAACAAACAAACAAACAAAACAAAACAAACAAACAAAGAAGTCTGAGTTGACCTGGGACAGGGATCTAACCCAAGACAACAGCAATCCTGAAGGGCTTCCAAGACAGGGAGTTCCCACAATGGTCCTGACTGGCTTCCAAATCGTGGAACAAGTCAGAGACTAGAAGAGTCCCACCTGGGACTTCAGGCCTAGGGTGGGCGTGAGCATAGGGCCATAGAGGTAGACCTGGGCAAGGAGCAAGCACTAGAAGATCACCAGTCTCTCGTGCCATGGGGCCCAGACAGGGAAGTTACCCTGAGATTACCACCATTCTTCGCCTATGCAGGCTTTTGGAAGCCGACTATGTTGAGATGACCCCTGCTCAGGGACATAATGCACGGGTACAGGGTATAGCACTACTGAGACAATCCTGAGATGGTGCCAGACATTCACGGAGCCTCATTTACCCACTAGAGGAGCAAGTAAGTAGTGAAGAAAAGGAAGAGAAACAGAAACAGAAAGTTAAAGATAAAGATACAATGAAGAGGCAGAAGTGTAGATTCGAAGGTGGTGAGGAACAGCCTGATGGGTATAGCATGTGGTATCACCTGGGATCCCCACGGGAAACCTGGATGCTGCCATGGTACAGGTCTGGGTCTATGGTCCTCAAGCAGCACGGGTCTGTTAGCACAAAGGGTCTGGTCTATGAACCTTGTCTGGGTTGCTGCCTGGGGATATGTTGATATACGAGGTGAGTACAGTACTCACCACAACACATTCATGGCCGTCATGAGAGGGCTGGGCCTAGAGACGTGAGAAGAAAGCCAACCTCACCTACTGCAGCATTTGGGAGAGTGACAGGAGCAATTATGGGTCAGAGTTGTGATTGTGGGATGGCAACCCCATCCCTCACTTGATAAGTTCCCTCTCCCTATTGTCAGGCATTTCATCTAAGGTCCCTCCCTTTGAGTCCCAAAGTGTTTCACCTCCTAAGTCTCTGGTGGATTCTGGAGAGTCCCCCCCAGCCTCGTATTTCCTGAAGTTACCTGTTTCCACTCTTTCTGCTGGCCCTCAGGGCTTCAGTCCTTTTCCCTCATCCAATACCAGACCAGGTTCCCCTCTCCCCCCAACATCCTCCTGCCCATCCACTTTCCATCCCAGATCTCTCTCTCCCTTCCAAATTGTGATTGCTTTCTTCTCTCTCCCAAGTGGAACTGAGGTGTCCTCATTTGGACACTTCAGCTTGTTGACCTACTTGTGTTCTGTGGTCTGTATCTTGGATATTCTGTACTTTTTTTTAATCTATTATCCACTTATTAGTGAGTACATACCATGCATGTCCTTTTGGATCTGAGTTGCCTCATTCAGGATGATATTTTCTAGTTCCATCTATTTGCCTGCAAAATTCAGGATGTCCTCATTCTTAATAACTGAATAGTATTACATTGTGTAAATGAACCACATTTTCTGTATCCATTCTTCTGCTGTGGGACATCTGTTTTTTTTTCAGCTTCTGGCTGTCACAAATAAGGCCTCTATGAACATAATGGAACATGTGCCCCTGTGGCATGGTGGGCCATCTTTTGTGTATATTCCCAAGAGTGGTATAGCTGGGTCTTTAGGTATGTCTATTTCTAGTTTTCTGGAACCTCCAGATTGAGTTCCAGAGTGGTTTTACCAATTTACAATCCCACCAGCAATGGAAGAGTGTTCCTCTTTCTCCACATCCTCTCCAACATGTGTTGTCGCCTGAGGTTTTGATCTTAGCCATTCTGATTAGTGTAAGGTGGAATCTCAGGGTCATTTTGATTTGGATTTTTCTGATCACTAAGGAATGTGAACATTTCTTTAGGTACTTCTCAGCCATTTGAGATTCCTCAGTTGTGAATTCTTGATTTAGTTATATAACCCATTTTTTGATTGGGTTGTTTGGTTTTTTTCACAATTAACTTCTTTAGTTCTTTATATGTTTTGGATATTAGCCCTCTATCAGATGTGGGGTTAGTGAAGATTTTTCCCAACCTGTAGGTTGCTGATTTGTCTTATTGACTATGTCCTTTACCTTACAGAAGCTTTCCAGTTTCATGAGGTTCCATTAATCAATTCTTCATCTTTGAGTATGAGCCATTGGAGTTCTGTTTAGGAAATTTCCCTCTGTGCCAATGAGTTCAAGGCTCTTTCCTACTTTCTCTTCTATTAGATTCAGTGTATCTGGTTTTCTGTTGTGATCCTTGATATACTTGGACTTGAGCTTTGTGCAAGGTGACAAATATGGGTCTATTTTTATTCTACATCCAGACAGCCAGTTAGACCAGCACCATTAACAGATCCTGTGGGTGTTGTCTGATAAGTGTTTTAGGACATAAACTTCAGATGAGTATGATGAATCCAAGATTGGATCCCATCTATTTTCAAGTCCAATAGGATGGTCAGAATCACAAAGTGGGGTCCTTTTTAGAGTGTGCCAAGGTGGGGTTCCTTGACTTAGCATGTAAACCTATAAGGTGGGACAACAGACATCAGATCTTTCTTGTGTAACACTTTCCTGCTGATATTTGGATATGGGCACAGGGGCATAAACAGGTTGGCATGCTAGTCAAATGCTGGGTAGTGGGGCATTAATGAGAAGCTTCTGATTAACTGGTCCAGCTGAAAGACAGGGAACAATCATATCAGCTATACTAGGTAACACCAGCCTTCAGCAAGTACAAAGTTCAACAGCACCAAAGGTGATCCCTGGTTGAAGTCTGTCAAGCTGGGGAAAATCTTCTGAGACAAATATAGACTAGGGACAGAAAGTAAAATTTTCTAGTAATTGGGAAACTCAAGAAATCCCAAGAGCAAGGGGGAATGCCTATATTCAAGAACAGGCAAGCATACTTATCTGGAGTCCATTTGATTTGTGCCAGGGGAATACAAATCTTACTATTTATTTATTTATTTATTTATTTATTTATTTATATTCCCTAAAGCTTATGTGTACTTGATATTACAAAATGACATAATAGTGTTTACCATTGCACTGGAATTCATATTTTAATGAAGAGAACTAAAAGGAATTTAAAATCTTGAGCTTGCTCCATTAACTTATCAATGTTAAAAATCTGAACATTGAAGTAACAACAGCACGTGGGGGAAGAAATATGAAATATTCTCTGTTTTATGTACATCTTAAATCATTTTCTTAGATCCTCCAATTTTATACAATTTTATTCTTTTTAGAATCTCCATCATTAGCAAACTTGTATTTATCAATTTTAAATATCTTTTATCTGAAACATTTGTATGTCTAAATCATTTTTAATCATCATCCAAGATTTTTTATGTCATCTAATCTTCATCCTTTGAATTTATCAATTTTTAATATTTTCTAGAAACATAAATATTTTTAGATGCCCAGATTTTAAATAAAATTTGAATTTTATATTTTTTTTATCCAATGTTTATTATGAGTCACAGACAGTTGATTTTTTAGAGCAGTCAATTAATATGAATCTCATGATGAAGGCAAACCATCAAGTAGTTTTAATTGATGAATCAATTGACTAATGAACTAACACAGCGGTATATTAACTTGAGGTAAGTACCTAGTTGCCAGTTGTTTCTCTTTTAGCTTTTAAGCTACAATCCATCTAGCCATTAATGTGGCCAGAGACGTGAAGAAAGATAAATAGTAATATAAAGGGCCTATGTATCAATTAAATGACAGAGATTAGTCCACATATTTATGTATATACATATATGTCTTCATTAAAATATGTATTCCAATGCAATGCTAAACATTATTATGTTGTTTTGTACTATCAAATACATATAAGCTTCAGGAAATATAAATAAACAAATAAATAAATAAATAAAGTAAGATTCGTATTCCCCTGCCACAAATCAAATGGACTCCAGATAAGTATACCTCCCTGTTCTTGAAAATAGGAGTTTCCCCTACATATATATAAAATATATACATATACATATTATTCATATTATCTAGACCATTATCCCAAGCTTCAGTACTCTATGGTACCACAGGCAGAGGTAGTCTTATGGTCATCAGGTCCAGAAGATGAAGAGGCTTTTTCTTATGGAGAAGATGGGAGAGACTGGCCTCACTTTGTCTAAAGCAATGTGTGGTGATCAATTCTCCAGTTGTCTTCTGTTTGTCCACAATTCAGGCCAGGCCCTTATAGCAGGTAAAGCATTGGAGCAGTTGTACTATAGTCCTGGTGGTGTCCTTTTTCTGTTCCCATATCTAGTTGGAGACGTTAGGGGATCACTGTTAGGCTTTAGGAGTTTCTGTCTGTAATGGTAAGTTTAAATCAAATTAAATGCCATCCATATTCAATAGATCTCTGACTAGTTTGAGGACAAGTACCTACCTAGAGTACCTGAGGTAAACAGACTGTCTGTTTCAAATATTTTTGCTCTAAATTTTACCTTACAAACATAAAACAGGAGACCTTTAACCATATAATAACCATAAAACAGGAGACCTTTAACCATATAATTAACTGCATTAATACTTAGCATGACTTTACATATATTTCAGAACACATAAAAGGATTTGATCGCCTTTAGGACTATCAATCCCTGTTAGCTTTGAGTCTTAAGAGTTACAGTTTTTAATCGAAACTCTTTTATTTAAATGTTAAAAGTATAACCCATACACACATATATTATAAAGAGACTAGAAAAAAATTTGAACTTGGCTGTGTCAGCTTGTGTCTGCTCCTTGGGCTACTGGAGCCTTGCCAGAGTTCAGGCAAACTAAAAGGAATTGGGGTGGGGGTGGCTTTCCAGAGCCATTGATTCTTAATTTTTTAATATTGCAAACATCTGGAAAATTTTAGATTAACAAATTCCTTATTATTTTACAACTATTCTTTTTACCATAATTTACAGAGCAATAAAATGAAAAGAAAAACAAAAAGACAAAGCTTCAACAGATTAAAAATCTTAGGAATCCATATCTCATTGATATCATGTAGCATTAGTCAATAGTTGTATTTTTTTGCAAATTGTAGCTATAACAGTCCTGAACAAGAAATATTTCCTGTTTAAGCTGCAGTGACTTTTTCTGACTATGGTCATCATCCCTTCTGTGGCAGATTTTTAAGGCTCCTCTAATACATTTGGAATGAATGTCTCAAAGTAACCTGCAACTTTCCGGACAACTCCTCATTATCTCTCCCTCTAAGAATTGTAGTCCATTCTGTATTATTTAAAACTCTTCTGCTATTCTATCCACTGTTTTCATCACCGGATGCATAGCCACCATCAGAGATTGTCTGAGATTTTTTTCTTCATAATTGTCTCTATTTCATAGGTTAATAATTGGATTGATGGTGTCTATTATACTTTCTAAAGTTATTATAGTTTATTCACCATTACAGTTATACTCATTAAAATTTCCTCCTTTATTGTAACCATCATATATTAATAAAGACATAATAAAACATTTAATAAAATTTGAAATGTTCCAAAGCTTTATAGATTTATATGTGTTTAAAAGTTGTTTTGTATTATCAAATGAAATACCCTTTTTGAGTGAAGTCATAGAGCATATCCATAATTTTAGGAAAACAAACCCTATATTTTAATAGTTTAAACAATTCAGTCATTCTAAAATCAATAAAGGGCATTATTTGGTTGTTTACAGAGTTTGACTGCCAGCAAAAGAAGTTCTAATATATGAATGCATGAAGGTATAGATTTAATAACTCATTAAAAAACATTGTTTTAAATCATATCTTTCATAAGTCTGATTTTAAGACAGGAATTATATAAAATATTATCCCAATGTAAAACTATGTTTAGAGATCTGTGTCCCCCTAGGTTGTCTCATGCCATGACTTGTTGGCCAGAATGACTTCAACCCTAAGTTAATTGTTTTACTCTAACTTTTTCTTACAGATGTTACAGATTTTACAGATTTTCAACCATACCCAAAACTTTAAAGCCAATAATCTGTAATCAAGGCATGCAGAACATATGCATGTACTTAAGACTAGACAGAAACAAATATGGAGTTGCCACATACACTTATACATTAAGAATAGACACAAAATTTTCTTACATTTTGTAGTTCTCACTTCAAGGGCCCCCTGGCTCAGTAGTTCTCATTGTCAATAACTGAAGGGATTTTGACGATTGGAAACTTCTGTGTCAACACACCAAATGCTGTGTCTAGGAGTCACTCCACAAACCGTACACACACCGATCTCAGCCAGACAGGGATGTTTTATTGAACGCATACCCTAAAACTGATCGATCAGTTCCACAAAAAGAAATAACCTAATTGTGGTACCAGTCTGTTCACAGGGCATGCTTATGAAGAAAAAAAACCACACAAATATCACAATAAGCAGGTTTGGGTAGTATTATATGATGTTCAGCTCTGACTCAAGCCATTTTAGCTATAACAGTTCATATTCAACTTGAATGGGTCTCTCGACTTATCACAAAACATATCTCATTCCAGTAAGGAGTTGACTATATTCAGAGTCAAAATTAAAATTTCTGATGGGATCTATTTGAGAAATAGTGTACAATCAAACAATGAAATTGCACTGTAATATTCGTGCTCCAACTTGCATGAACTAATATTACACACCCAAAAAAGAAACTCACAGGTAGAAGAGATGACTATTCATGCTAAGGATAAATCTAGGAGAACATTATTTTCTAACATTTATAACTGTGAATGTGGAAATTTAAAATATTTTCTAAATTATAAATATAAACTCATCTATTAAGGTACTGAAAATTAATTAAGGTATCATTTATGCATAGTTTGAGTGAATAAGTAGAGAAATTCTTATTATGTTTTGATTTTGCTCTTTGAGTCTGAGTTAGTTGTTAGAAAGCAATGCTATGTATAAATGAGTACACAACAAAATATACAGTGGAAGTATCTAGAGAAGCATTTCTGTGTGCAGTTGTAAAAGCCAGTGCTCTTCTTCAGTACTGCTTCTAGGACTCTGATTTGCAATTGTGAAGTTACTCTGTTAATGTAAAGTTAGAGTGCTAGTGACTTCAAGAACTCTAACCTTGGGAAAGTGTGTGGTTCCAGATAATGATTAGATACTGAACGATAGAGAAGAAAATTTGAAGTCAATGATAAATTCTATAATCATTTCATTGCCTTTAAAAGGTGACCTCTGGGTAAGACAAGTGCCATATCCATCATATGCTGGTTCCTAAAAAGAGTAAAAGGTGTTTATTTTTGTGTGTTTGGTTTTATACTCTTGAAGAGAATAGGGACACGGGAAACTCTTTGTGACTTAAAACTTCTCTTATTTTTTAGATTATTCAATTTTTATGTATTTAATGTTTGGTTAGAAATACTAGTGTTTGATAAGGAAAACACTAAACCACTAAGAGTGTTATATACATATTTTGTAATATGTGTATACAAATAATGTGACTAATTTTTTTTTTAACATCTGTGTCTTGACAGCAACTTACTTAGTTTAGGTTTCACTTCACTAAGTATTCAATAAGCCTTCATATGAAAGTAGAATTTTCTGAGTTAAACAACTCTTTCATGTCTGCAGATTTTAGTCTCGCGTAATTACCATTATAAAAGTATATTATACTACATGTGTGTGAGTTTTGTGTGTGTGTGTGTATGTGTGTGTGTATTAATGAATATAAATAAAAGTAATAGAGAAGTCAAGTTGTGATTATATACAGGTAAAAATAAAGTAATAATTTATATTTACATAAACTATCACCAAAGCTTAAAAGTATATTCTTTATAAAGTACTGCAGCCAATCATCAGTTAATACACCTGACTGTGGTACTTCCGTATAGAAACTATACAAAGGTATAGTTTCTATCTGTACAACTGATATTAGTATATATTCAATTATTTCTTTTGCAATTAAAACTTGTGGTCAAATGAGAAATTTAAAAGCATGAATTAGTATTTTGTTTGAAATGCTAAATCATCAATCT
Organism: Mastomys coucha; assembly: GCF_008632895.1. Lineage (NCBI taxonomy): Eukaryota > Metazoa > Chordata > Mammalia > Rodentia > Muridae > Mastomys > Mastomys coucha. Next base: position 75,522,793 of record NW_022196915.1, read on the forward strand.
TTTAAAAATAATAATATACTCAAAATATTAGAATCATAGAATGCATGAAAAGTATAATATAATACTTATATATATATATAATATATATATATATAATATATATATAATATATATATATATATAATATATATATATATAATAATTAGCAATGGTTTATGTTATAAAAATGATATTTGGCAAAATTTTACTTTCAAATTATTTACCAGCATCTCCTCCTAGGTAAATATAAGTAACAAATCAATAAAGGATGTGATAAATCCCTATGTTATTTCTTTACATGTATTAATTGGGTCATAGTTAATGTTACTACTAATAGTCATGGTTTTTAAGAATAGTCATAGACATGTTGTATATAAAATTGAAAGTTCAGTTGAAAATATGGGAAATTTTTAGGTTATAATTTTTAGTAGTCATAAATGTACTAAAACTTATATTTAGCTTAATTATCTACTACATATGGAATTATGGGATTTTGTTGCTGAGGTCTTAGACATTTACTTCATTCATTGTTTTTATTTTAGTGTTCTTTAAAAGACTCAATCATATGTATGGAGAAGATGTAATCACAGAGTAGACTGAAATCAATTCTCTAGGAATATTGAAAAGACCTAAGAAGCAACTGCATTACCAGGCAATGGGAAAACACACCTTCAGATCAGCACTTGAGAGACAGAAGTAGGTGAATCTCTGACTATGAGCTCAGCCTGGTGTGCAGAGTAAGTTCCAGGACAGTCAGGGCTACACAGAGAAAGTATGGGTCTAAAGCAAAGCAAAACCAACTACTAGATGATAATACCAATGAGAATAAGACAAAATAGTTTACAGCATTAAAAATGAGATGTTAATCATCATAAAATATGGACACAATTTTTTTATTGGGGTCATGTTAATGCTTAAAAGAGTTGATGATATGTATATGGTACTGAAAATAAGACTCATATTCCTAAAAATTTCTAAAAAACAATGGAAATAAAAATTGTAGATGTTATGAAGTAAAATTAACTCATATATTTATAATAAATGTATATAAGTATATATTTCTCTACATGTGCATGATGTAAACACACTTAAATGTGCATATGCATAATTTATAGAGAAAAAATAAATAGATAAGAATAATAAATGAACAAATATACATATGTATATGTATATAACTCTGTATTCATTATAGAAAAGTATCATCCAAGTGACAACAGATACATCACTAACCTAAGCTATTATTATTATCCATATAGTTGAAGAAAATGCAAATGTCAGATATCTCTTAGCCAGCACTATTTATGTTGATGAATTTATGAAACTGAGGAAAATGAAAAATCAGAAATAGAAAATATAAATTTAAATTCATCAAATAGATGCTTTAGCTTATTTTTAATGCTTAAAATTATGCTGCAGACTTGCAGCAAAGTGAATGTATCGTAACACACAGTTCTATTTATTGGAGAACCATGGTCCTCTGCTATTAGCATTTCATATCTACAATAGTCATTTTGCTGAATTTGTAAGTCAATATTTGTTTATTATGACTAAGTTTAATATTCTTTGTTCAAAATTTGTTTGTCTACCAAAATTTGTTCACAGTTTTAGATTCCTATTAAAGCCTAGGTAGATATTTATTATAATACTCAATGTATTACTTGTGACTGTAAAGGTATTTACATGATTTTGGTATCCTTAACATTTTTGAGGAGATTTTCTTTTAATATTTGCTTTTTTCTCCCTTTGTTTCTTTGTTTCTTCTTTCTCCCTCTGTTTTGCTACTTCCTTTCTGCTTTTGTTTCTTTCCATTTCCTTCTATTTCCTTCCTTTCCCTTCCCTCCCCTTCCCTTCCCTTCCCTTCCCTTCCCTTCCCTTCCCTTCCCTTCCCTCCCCTCCCCTCCCCTTCCCT
>NW_022196915.1:75524777-75541591 GCF_008632895.1 Mastomys coucha
TTCCTTTCCTTTCTTTTGTATTGAGTGAAACTCTAAAAACTATGTATATGTGTCCTAAAATGTTCATAGAGACACTTCTGATAGCATGTGTTCAATCAGCCAGAAATTTACATATATCTAGATTTTATCTTTACCAACTTAACTTTTATTTTATAGACAGATTCTCTTTGCACAGAACTTAAGACATGAATGATACCTCCAAGGTTTTGTGAAAAGAGTTGTTGCTAATGCCCTTAGTGTATGATTTGCTTTGTAACTCATTGAATTATAGATATTCTGATGTGTATCAGCATTTTCAGAACTTACAAATCAAATTTCTGTGAGTCAATTTACAAGATTTTGCCCTTTTTCTTTAGAGGGCTGTAACCTCAGTCTCTCCGCCTCTCTCTGTGTGTCTCTCTTTGTATATCTACATCATTATACAATACAGACATCCTATCTCTTTTGCCTATAGCTCTGCAGGATTTCCCATTATTTATGTTTGTTTTACTGTCCCTTCTCTCACTGTAATAAGTACCCTGGCAAAACAAGCTTAAAGGAAGAATTTATTTTGAATCACATACACATTAAATACTGAAATGATAAAAGTAAATTTAGTGGACATTTGTTTTCTTATTATTTTTAGTTAAAATATATTTGTTTTTATGTCTTTGAAGAATTGTGTTGGGATTTTGATGGGGATTGCATTGAATCTATAGATTGCCCTTGATAGGATATTTCTCTACATGTACATGATATAAGCACACTTAAATATGTATATTCATAATTTATAGAGATAGAACAGAGACAAGAAAAACCAATGAACAAATATACATATGTATATGCATATATCTCTGTACTTATCATAGAAAATTATCATCCAAAATACAACAGAGACACTTTTACTATGTTAATTCTGCCAATAAATGAGTATGGGAAATCTTTCCATTTTCTGAGATCTTCTTCGATTTCTTTCTTGAGAAACTTGAAATTATGGTCATACAGGTCTTTCACTAGTTTGGTTAGTGTTACTCCAACATATTTTATATTAGTGTGTCTATTGTGAAGGGAGTAGTTTCCCTAATTTCTTTCTCAGCCTGTTTATCCTTTGTATAAAAGAAGGCTACTGATTTATTTGAGTTAATTTTATATCTGGCCACTTTGCTGAAGTTGTTTATCAAAGTGTATGAGTGGGAGTAGTAGGGGTGAGAAGGAAACCTGATCTGGTATTGGATGAGGAAAAAGGACTGAATCCCTGAAGGCCAGCAGAAATAATGGAAAGTAGGTAGGAGGTAGGAGGTTGAGGGGACCCTCCAAAATGCATCAAATATCTGGGAGCTGAGATCCTTTCTGGACTCAAAGGGAGGGACCTTAGATGAAATGCCAGACACTAGAGAGAGGAAATTTATAGAGCCCACCTCGAGCAGGAAGACAGGAGGACATCAAGTGAGGGATGGGGTTGTCATCCCACAGTCACAACTCTGACCTATAATTGTTCCTATCTGAAAGAATTACAGGGATGGAAATGGAGAGGAGCCTGAGGAAAAGTAGGTCCAGCAACAGGCCCAAAATGGGATCCAGCTCAAGGGGAGGTCCCAAGGCCTGACCTTATTACTCAGGCTATGGAGAGCTCACCAAAAGGAATCTATAATGACTGCACTCTGAAAGACCCAACAAACAGCTGAAAGAGTTAGATGCAAATATTTGCACTGAAACAAAGGACAGACGTTACTGACCCCTGATGTTGAATTAAGGAAGGCTGAAAGAAGCTGAGGAGAAGGGCAATCCTGTAAGAGGACAGCAGTCCCAATTAATCTGGACCACAGATATTTCTCAAACAATGGCCCACCATCCAGGCAACATACACCAGCTGATAAGAGGCTGCCTGCACACATACAATAGAGAACTGCTGGGTCTGTGTTTATTCAGAGACCCATCAGTCTAACCCTCAAGAGACTAGAGGACTCAGGGAGTTAGTTGTCAGGTGGAGTGGAGGGTGCGGACATCCATGTGGAGAAAGGAGGATTGGGAGAAGCTATGGAATGTGGAACAGTAGGAGGGTATATGGGGGGTGACAGAATAAAATATGATGTGTAAAAAAATAAATTAATTAAAAAAATAAAAAATAAAAAAATCATACTGGTAAAAGACTCTGGAGGCCCTACCAGAAGCTGTCTGAGACATAAGCAGTTACTTACACTCAATCATTGGACTGAAGTCAGTGACCCTTATGGTTGAGTTAGTGGAATGATTGAAGAAGCTAAAAGGAAGAGCAACCTCATAGAAAGATCAACAATTTTTATCATAGTGCACACCTGTGGCTTCATCCTTGGATCTGACCTAGGATGAATATTTTTCCTTGATCAAAAATTTGTGCCAAGCCTACTTCTGTTTTGAAAGTAATTGTGAAATCTCATTGTATTCCTTATCATTGAGACTTTACTTCCTATTCTGTGAGTAGTGGGCACACTCTATTCTTGATTCTAACTTTAATATATTTCTGGCCAAACAAACAAACAAACAATTTCTTAAACATTCATCCTAAAATTATTTGAATCAAATCAAGAATTCTACTAAATCATTAGTTCATCTAAACAACATTAAATCATGATAGTTCATCTTTACATTGATCTTTAGCAAGTCTGTCCAATAGAGTGGGCCAATGCCCAGGAATTATTAGACTATGTAATAGTGATAAGAAAATACATATCAGCTGGAAGAAGCAATCCAGAGATGAAGTTTTTTGGGTCCTTGCTTCTCAGAGCTCAGTAGGGTACCTCCAGGACTGTCACCTGATATCCTCAGCCTCTCTTAGATGGCTATGGCATTCTTCCAGCAGTCAGATCTTTCACATAAATACCCTAGTCCCTGGCACCAACTTCTGTCTTAGTCACTGTTCTATTGCTATGATGAGACTATGGCCATGGACACTTCTATAAATGAAAACATATTTTAGGAGATTGTTTATAGATTTAGAGGATCAGTGCATTACCATCATTACAGGGAGTATGTAGGCACTGGAGGAATAGCTAAGACATATATAATGATCAGTAGGCAGAGAAAACAATTGGGTTCCTGAAATTTCAAAGTATTCCCTCCCTCATGAAATATTTTCTTCAAAAGGGCCTCATATCCTGACTCTTCTAACCCTATTAAAGATGTCCAATCTTTGTGACTTAGCATTCAAATAAATGAGCCCATAGAGGCTAGTTGTATTAAAACCACCACACTGGTCTTGATTTTCAAAGACAGAAGTCATTCTAGATAGACTTAATTTTGTTTTGTACATTATTTTACGTCCCATTTAGGAACCACTGAAACTATATATTTTTGAACTTATGGAAATTATATTCTTATATAAAACAGACTATTTTAAATGACAATGTCATGGTTTGAATATGCTTGCCCTTGGTAGTGGCACTATTAGGAGGTGTGGCCTTGTTGGAGTAGATGTGTCACTGTGGGTTTGGCTTTAAGACCCTCACCTGAGCTGCCTGGAAGTGAATATTCACTTAGCAGCTTTCAGATGAAGATGTAGAACTCTCAGCTTGTCTTGTATCATGTCTGCCTGCCATGCCCCCACCTTAATTATAATAGACTGAACCTCTGAACCTGTAAGCCAGCCCCTCCAAAAATGTTGTCCTTATACGATTCACTTTGGTCATGTGATCTGTTCACAGAAATAAAACCCAAAAGACAGAAGTAGTTTACTTAATATGTAACACTCACATTTCTATATTAACTACTCATTTAAAAATATATTGCTTAATTTTACCTGAGACAGGTGAAGAGATAGGGCATACGGGACACAATCTGTGCCAAATATTATGAAAGATCTTGAACACTGAATTCTGCATTAAAGACGTGAATGATGTTATATAGACATGTTATAATTTCTTCTTAACATGGCATAGGTTTTCATGGGACCAACATTTGCCCTCTATTATATACTATTTATGAAAGTCCTTTAAAGATTTACTGTTTCTCTCTTTTTTAACTTTTATTTATTTATTTATTTACACTCCAGACTTTTTTCTCCTCCCAGTCCACCCTCAGAGTGTTCCACATCCCATACTTCTTCCCCACAACCCTATATCCACTAGAATGTCCCCACTTAACCCTGACACCACCAGACTTCTAAACTTCATGGAGTCTACAACTCTTGAAGGTTAGATGCATCTTTTCTGACTAAACACAAACTCAACAATCACCTGCTGTATATGTGTCAGGGGCATCATATCAACTGGTGTATGCTGCCTGGTTGGTGATCCATTGTTTGACAAATTTTGGGGTCTAGGTTAACTGAGACTCCTGGTCCTCCTCTAGGGACACCCTCCTCCTCAGCTTCTTCCAGCTTTTCCTGAATTCAACCACTGTGTCAATAGCCGTCTACTGGTTAGGTGCAAATACCTGCATCTAACTCTTTTAGCTTTTTGTTGGGTCTTTCATAGGGCAGTCATGATAGGTTCCTTTTTGTGAGTATTCCATACCCTCAGTATTAGTATGAGGCCTTGAGACCTCCCCTTGAGCTGGATCCCACTTTGGGCCTATTGCTGGATCTTCTTTTCCTCAGACTCTTATCCATTTCCATCCCTGTAGTTCTTTCAGATAGGAATAATTATGGGACAGAGTTTTGACTGTGGGATGCAAGCCTCATCCCTCAATTGATGCCCTGTCTTTCTGCTGGAAATGGGCAAGTTCCATCTCCCCAATGTAGGGCATTTCATCTAAGTTCCCTCCCTTTGAGTCCTGAGAGTTTCTCACCTCCCAGTTCTCTGGTACATTCTGGAGGGTCCCCTCAACCTCCTACCTCCAGAGGTTGCCAGTTTCCATTCCAAGCTCTCAGGGTTTCAGTCCTTTTCCTCCATCCAATACCACATCATGTTCCACTCTTCCCCCTGCCATGTCCACTATATTCTCCCTTTTAAAACTGCCTGTGTAGTTGTATTATCCCATAGACAAGTCCTCAGTACTTCTCCCTAACTCATGCTAGGCATTTTTTCAATTAAAGCCATGTGTTTAGCAGAAAGTTAGTATCTTAAATCAAAGCTCTGTAATGCTATTTGCAAAGCAGACTACTACTTGAGTTTTCATCTCACCAATCACAATTTTTTGGTAGATGATGAGGATGAGTCGACACTAATATAGTCGGTCCAGAATTATGGTTGGTTTTTTTTTTTTTTTGTACATCATCCTACTCTGGGAACTCTTGCATATCATGGATTTAGTTACTCCATATTAAAATTATTTCTAAAAGAAACGTATTTAGGAAAACTATTTAACTTATTAATAGACTTGTTTTTTGTATGAACAGATTTTACTCTATTTTTAGCCTTCTAATAATTTTATATATTTCTCCAGCATTGATACAATAATAACAAAATGATGACCTTGTCAATTTTATGTCATATGCATAGTTTCAAAAGGAATTTCTTTTATATTTAAAAGACTGAGTAGTGTTGAATGTTACAGCTTATGTGAATAGAGGTTTTAATTTACAAGAAGTGATTTGATTCATCTACCAAGGCACTAAAATTTTTAATAGAAGTTACTCTGTCATTATTACTCATTATTCATAGAGTTATATAAATGGAATTATTACCACAGAAAGGTTAGCATACATATAAATCCATCCACTGAAATCTTGTAATTCTAAAACTTTTTTTCAGCATCCTTTCTACCACCCAGCCCCTAGGCATGTACTAGAATAAGACAGCATGTGATCATTATTCCACTTAGCATTAGCAATTTAAGAAAGCCCAAATTGAATAGAAGTTACAATTCAAGTTAACAAATTCCCATTAGAAAACAATTTACTAGACTCTTATGAATTTATATTATCTTCTTAAGTTAAAAGAGTATTATGACTCTAAATGGAATCATTTATTATATAGCATATTCTTCCTTAATTTAATATTATAAGTGTGTGTGTGTGTGTATATATATATATATATATATATATATATATATCACATTTCTTGGGTGTTATCACTAAGTATAATTCAAAATATTTTTTCATTACCTCTGATTGAGGCATTTTATTATTTTCTGTTTTGTTAGAAGCAAGGATGGTAAATCTGAGTAAATATAAATTTCACTGATATTAGGTATCTCTATGGGTAAAGCAATTCTCCCTATAACTTCAGTAAAATTTTATGTTTCAGAGAAGTGTGTGATAACAAAACTAAAACTTAACAATTAGCAACATTGAAAGTCCATTTTTTCTTTTTATTGTATGAAATAGATGTTGTGCTTGTTTGAATGAGAAGATCCTCTATAAGTCAAAATATTTGAATAATTGATTCCCTGCTGATGGTGCTGTTTGGTTAGATTTTGATGGGATGACTATGAACATGGTGGAGCATGTGTCCTTATTACATGTTGGAGCACCTCCTGGGTATATGCCCAGGAGTGGTATAGCTGGGTCCTCTGGTAGTATTATATCCATTTTCCTGAGGAACTGCTAAACTGATTTCCAGAGTTGTTATACCAGCTTGCAATACAACCAGCAATGAAGGAGTGTTCCTCTTTCTTCACAACCTCACCAGCATCTGCTGTCACCTGAGTTTTTGATCTTAGCCATTCTGACTGGTGTGAGGTGCAATCCCTATGTCATTTTGATTTGCATTTATCTGATGACTAAAGATGTTGAATATTTCTTTAAGACCTTCTCAGTCATTCAAGATTCCTCACATTCTTGAGTGCTTCAACTTCCCTTCTAACCCACAGATTACAGGTTGGCAAGAAAGAAGGTTAAGAGGAAAAAGAGTTTGTGGAACTGTTTAGATGTATTTTTTTGGACTTTAGCTTTTTACAAGGAGGTAAGAATGGATTGATTTGCATTCTTCTGCATGCTAACCTGCAGTTGAGCCAGCACCATTTGTTGAAATTGTGCCTTTTTTCCACTGGATAGTTTTAGCTCCTTTGTCAAAGATCAAGTGACCATAGTTGTGTGGGTTCATTTCTGCATCTTCAATTCTATTCCATTGATCCACCTGCCTGTCACTGTACCAACAGCTTGCAGTTTTTATCACAATTGCTCTGTAGTACAGCGTAAGGTCAGTGATGGTGATTCCACTAGAAGTTCTTTATTGTTGAGAATAATTTTTGTTATCCTAGGTCTTTTGTTATTCCAGATGAATCTGCAATTTGCTTTTATTTTAATTCATTTGTATATAAAGTATTTTTGTCATTGTTTTAATATTCATCCCTATGGTAAAATGCAGGAAATAGAATTGAAGACCCATACACCTATGGTCACTTGATTTTTGACAAAGGAGCTAAAACCATCCAGTGGAAAAAGATAGCATTTTCAACAAATGGTGCTGGCTCAACTGGAGGTTAGCATGTAGAAGAATGCAAATCTGTCCATTCCTATCTCCTTGTACAAAGCTCAAGTCCAAGGGAATGACCTTCCTAGCATGATTGTGTCACTGGGTTCAGAATTTGAAAATAAATAGTGCTAAGTACTGTCATTTAACTAGACCTCTTTTTTCCCTGCTTTTAGGTATAGATATGAACAATTAGTTTCCTTTTCCTGACGCAATGATTTTGCTTTACCAGGATTCAAATCTCTCAAGAATTGTAAGTTCTTTCTCTATCCCTAGTTTGGTAGAAACTTATCCCCTTATAAAACACCTCCATTCTTCACAGTTGAACACAGTTGGTCTTATCTCTAAGCAGACACTAGAATTTAAGCAAACACACATCTACTACCCGAGGACTACTTTTCTCCAGGGAGGATCACCAGACATACAAGAGAAATTTCATGCATTGCTGCCTCTCTTCTGAGAATCCGTATCTAAATTGTACCCCTGCCTCACCTCCCTTTTCGTGCCTAACTTTCAAAGCAATGGGTATCTTAATCCCTATCTGAGAAACTTTTATTTGAAGTAGATTATGATTGACACAATAAATGACAACTGGCAGGAAAATTAGATTGCATAATTATCATTTTAAAACGGGACACAGATTCCTACCACCAAATTCTTTACTCCCCAAGACTCAATCCAAAAGACACTGAAGAAACAGCCATAGGTGGTTAATAAATACAAAGAAACATTATCCTCTAGCCCTAGCTGAGTAGGTGTATGTATGAACTCACAGCAGTTATGAGAGAATGTACAAAACAGCAGAAGCCAAGCTGCACAGAATTCTAGCATTTAGAGAGTAGTTGGGCTTTCAATCCCCAGTCCCCCATACATGTATAGCTTATAGGCTATTGACTGTCTGGGAGGAGTTTCAACTCCAGTGAAACACTACACAATCAAGAATATTTGGGCAAAAACTATTTAAGTCAAAAAGAGGAGGCACAAAGTTGATCGGTTTCCTGGCTAGATTTTATGTTAATTTGACACAAGCTAGAGCCATCTAAGGAGGGAACCGCAGTTGAGAAAATGCCTCCATAATTCTAGGTTACAGGCAGGTATAAATGCCCTTTTCTTCATTAGTGATTGATGTGGGAAGGTCTAGCTCGTTTGTGTATGGGAATTCCTGTAGGCTGGGAGTCTGGAATTCTGTAAGAATGCAGACTGAGCAAACAACGAGAAGCAAGTTAGTAGGTAGCTGGCTTCTATATCTTCTGTCTCAACCCATAAATCTAGGTTCTTTCTCTGTTTGATTTTCTACCCTGTATTCCTTCAATGATGAACAGTGATATAGAAGCATAAGCAAAATAAGCCCAAGGGCACTTTGGATGGGATAAGGTCAGACCTGGAGATGAATAAGTTAAAATTTTAATTTCATTATTTGGGAATAAATTGCTAATCAAATATATGCTTCTCTTTAAATGAGGCTTCCTGCTGTTTCTTTCTAAAACTTGTGGTAGATAAAAGAAAATGGAGAGTATCTAAAATATAGGTTCTGATATTAGTAAAAATATCTACCACAGAACTGGTAACAAGATATTTTAGGAGTTTTAATGTTATTAGTAGTTGTTTCAATATGAAAATTATATTTTTTATACACCAGGAAATAACGATCAAAATTCCAACTTGAAAATTGATAAATCCTGACAAATAGGACTATACAGGAATTTTAAAAATTCTTTGAATCATGAGAATAATATTGGCTGCTTCACTGCTTTTAATATACCTCTGTATGTTAAAATTTGAATATGAGTCAGTATTTTCATTTATAATAATAAAATTTTATTTTAAAAGAATCATAACTTTAAAGACAATATTAAATTTAAGTATAAACTTTAGTTTTCCAAAATGATCTTTTCTAGTGTGCCAATATATATATATATATATATATTAAATATAATAGACATTTTAGTCATGGTCTCCATAGATTTTACTATTATTCATAGTAATTTCTAACATATAACCATTAGAGATTATATTTTCCTTTTTTTAACTAACTGACATATTAAATAAGATGGACAATTTCCCTTAATCAGAATATTTTCATTACTTACTGGTAGCCAATCACTTTCTAGTTTGCTTTTCTCATGAAAAACTTGTAATGAATTTGTCTTTATTTTTCAGAGGTATTTATTTCCTCAAGGATATTTGTCCTAGGTTCTTAAAACAGATGTGATATTTCCCACTAGGTGATCTTTATAAAAAGATTAGAAATATCCTTGAATTTTTGTTTGTTTGTTTGTTTACTTGTTTTGTTTTGTTTTGCAAGACAGTGTTTCTTCTGTATAACAGCCCTTGGTGTCTTGGAACTTACTATGTAGTTCAGGCTACCTTGAATTCACAGAGAGCTGCCTCCTTTTACCTCCCTAGTGCTGATATTAAAGGCATGCTGCTTGCCACCAGACCTGGTGATTTCCTTAAACTTTTAAACAGGTGTCAACATTACACATTCCAAAATGTCAATCAAAACTATGTGCCATGTCAAGAAAGTTGTAAGTTTGAAAGTCAAAAATCTTCTTACAAAATTATTCAGGTCATAGAACTTGAATTTTACAGTTTAGTTAAAATTAAAAAAAAGAAACAAAACAATAACATAAATGCTGTAACTTAGAGTGTTCTACCTGTAGATGGAGATAAACATTTTCATTAAATGGATGTAGTAAATAAAAGTTCCTGCAAAGAGTCTGTTCTTCGATGTGAATGAAAAGCTTCTGGAGATGTCTGTGTCTGCAGTGACTGAGGGACAGATCTAAGTACTGTGGAGAGTGGAATTTTGTAGATTCAGGGTATAGTTACTTTTTCTTGAACTAATTTTAGTTTTCTGATAGACTTTTCTCACTCTATCTATACTAACATGTCATGAAAATAAATCTATATCAAATAACTGAAGTGGTAATTTGAAATCATTCAGCTTGATAATGGTAAAGATAACTAGAAAAAATAAATAAGGAACCTCAGACAAAGTATAATACGCTTCAAATGAGAAACAAAGGTCAATGAGGTAAGAAAATTTGAGTCAAATGAATCTAAGATGCCTTATATTTGAATACTGTAAATTAGAATAACATTGTTTTAAAACAGTCATGTTGAAACAAAACTAGCCCTCTACTGAAGTATTTGTATTTGAGTTTAATTATGTAAGAAAACTTTAAATAAGGAAAATAAACAAATTAAGAGACTTTAATTTTACTAAGTGCAAATATAAATGATCTGACTTGCATTATAAGCAGATAGCCTTTAGTCTCTCTTAAACATAAGCTTTTCTTCTTTTGCAGACTCATATATGAAAATCCATGCCTTTTTGTTGACTTTATTCACTGTTCAAATTTTCAATTTCATTCTGTACATAGGAACACAGATGGCAAGGAATTTGCTTGACTACCTCTATGTAATTTTTATGTGGAAATATCTTTCAGAAAATACCATATCATCTCTATAGTGAATTATTTACCAAAGAAATTTAAAGGTATATGTGTGTGCCCATGTATGTATGTGCAAGTGACTACAAGATTAGCATTATGTCGATAAAACATAGCTCATGGTTATAATAAGTTGATATTTTAAGGCTATGATCAAGTATATAAGTTGAAATATTTTCAACATTTATTTATAGTTTTGACATAGGGGATAATGACATATGGATGTTGTTTTAGGGTTTCTATTGCTGTGATTAAACCTCATGACCAGAAGCAATTTATGGGAAAAAAGGGTTTATTTCAACTTACTACATGATAGTTCATTATTGAAGGAAATTAGGACCAGAACTCAGAGCAGAGATCTGCAAGCAGGGACTGAAGTAGAAGTTTGGAAGAATACCAATTACTGGGTCATTGCCATGTCTTGTTCGGCCTGCTTCTTACAACTTGCCCAAAGATCTTCATTCTCATTGATCTGGGCCCACCCACAATAATTAGTATTCCTGAAAATGCACTAATGAATTCTCTATATGAAAATCTTATGGAGACATTTTCTCAATTGAGAATTCTTCTTCACAAATGACTCCAGTGTATGTCAAGTTAATATAAATCTAACCAGCAAGCATGTCAACATTGATTTAAAGGTATGGCACAAGCGACAACTGCAGATGTAGTCTCTACATATGATTCTAATCTTGATTAAAAACAATACCACTGAAGAAATTTTCAGAACTTAAAATATTTTAGGTTCTATGAGTGCTATAAGATTTCATCATAGTATGGTTTTTAAAGATATAGGGTGACTTTTCATGGTTGATAATTTATTTAATATATTGTCTGTATGTTTTTAATGAATCTTCTTTGCACACAGAGAAAGCTGCCCAGTGATCACTTAATGGTTTGATTTTAAACTAAGAAATACTCAATTGGAAATTGGAAAAAAAGTTGACATGAATTTTATTTATGACCAGATCTAACTATTTTTCAAAAAGAAGACTCTTTTATTACATAAGTAAAACAAGCTAATATACTTTATTATTATACTAGTTAATATTTTAAGATAAAGAAATGTCAGTATATCATTCTATATAAAATAGCAAAAATATCAATGATTCAAACTATATAAGAATTCACTTAAATTATAATGAACCACATTAATAAATGTATTTAGTCCATTAAGGAGCTACTTTTGTGCAAAAGTATGTTTTACTTTCAAACTATACTTTAATATAGAAAGAAAAAATATAACAGCATTTAATGTAAACAAAATTTGATTTCATTTCTTTAAGTAATAAAAATTAAAAAGCTAAAATTGTTTTGAGTGTTCCATGAATCCTGTATGATTACTCATTATATCCTTTTTCTAAACCTTAAGGAAGATAAATAGGCAGCAGAAATGACTTTGAAGATCTTATTCCAAGTGTCCTGCTCTTGAAAAATTAATCATCTCACCTAAATGAGTACCAAAGTTAGTGACCCTTGTACTCCTAGGGGAAGTTAGGGCAAGAACTGGTGGAGCTATAGGGATTTCCAGCCCCATAGGAAGAACAAGAATAGCAACCAACCAGACACCTTAAAGCTCCCAGGGACTAAACCACCGACCAAATAGGTGGTGCATAGTGGATATGGAGCAGAGGGTTGCCTTATCTGGCATCACTGGGAGAGGAGCCTCTTGGTCCTATGGAGATTTTGATGATCTGGAATAGGAGAACGGTAGGCAGCTGAGGCAGGAGTGGGTGGTCAGGTGGAGGAGCACCCTCATAGAGGCAGGGGGAGGAAGGAGGCAATAAGGTCCTGTGGCGAGGAAACTGGGAAGGGGGATAATGTTTGAAATGTAAATATGTAAAATAACCAACTAAAAAATAAGAACAAATAAAAAATAAGTTTTTCACCAACATTTCCTCATTTCACAATGCTTGCAACCAAGGCATGGTTTCTGATCGTTTTTGTTATGTGACTTCATTTTCTCCTTACTTTGTATGGAAAAGGAGTGAATTAATAATAAGCTTAGGCAACACTAAAGATATTGCTAGGGAATTGAAGTGATTTATATCATTGTGAAAAATGCTTGGACATTAAATGAATAAATAAGGGATCTAAATTATCTTTTATATCTAAAGTCAATATAATCTTCAGCTAAAAGAATAATCTTTGAACCAAGTTTAGCAATAACACAATTGGGTGTGAACACTGGGGAATAGCAGATGAAGACAGAGTATCTTTCTGGACTCTGTTCTGTTTCCTCACATGTTTATAAAAAGCAGCAGGTAATGGATTCCTACAAGGAACTAATAATGAAAAGTAATGCCGACAGAAATAGCTTGCCTCTAGCTATACTAAGGGCTAGGTTAGATTACATCAATTAAATGAGAAAATCTTCATGGTTTCACTCACTAATACACTTGAGGGATTTATTTTCTCACAAATAAATGTCTACTTTTAGGGGACAAGCTTTACACTACAGATTAATATACAAAAAATGTAACAAATAATTTTATGGAAATGGTGGCAGTATATGTATGCTCAGGTGGCATATACTTTAACACATGCACAGACAATATTTATACAAACACACTTGCATTTGTGAAATTATTTTATTTAGATTCTGATTTCTTTTAGTCTGTATTTCCTTCTTTTGTTTCCATATTAATGATTTATCTACTCCCCTCCCTGTGAATTTTTTTTTTTTGAAAAGTAACTTTTGATAGGTTTTTCTATAACTCCAAAATAATTACTCATAAATTTATGGATAAAGCCCCTAAATCTCATAATTAATAATATTGTCTCTGTTTAACCATTCTCTAGTTTATGTTCTCTCCAAATTCGTGTGTGTGTGTGTATGTGTGTTGTTGTTGTTGTTATGAAATCAGAGCTTATCTTTAAACTGGTAGCATTTAATCAGGGTAAATTCTTACCTCTTGTTCCAGTTTGGCTGTGACTTTTCTCTTTGAGTAGGTGATTCAGTTCCATACATGTAAATGTGACATTTTGTGGCTAGTCTAGATTATTCATGAGTTTACTTTCTTTGGCTAAATCATTTTCTTGGCCCACAGACTCATGAACTAAGAGAAAGCAACGTCTTTTCTTTAGGTTTAGTTTCACATTTACCATTATTCTAGAGACATAGCAGGTATTAAATACTTTTTATAAGAAATTAAGTTGTGGTTATAGAACTTATTAGTACTTCTTCTAAATTTCTCTTCATTTCATATAGAATTAGTCTGTCAGTATTTCTTGAGTCACAATGACATCGATCTAAATGAGGGTCCGATGTGTACATGCCTATATCGCTCCTTTATCTTCCCACTGCTCTTCTTTAGTCTGCAATCTCTTTTCCATCTGTGATATGCTTACATTGACAGACTTTGGTCTTCAGTGCTGAATGTCTAAGCATTTGTGTTCAGCTGTGGGATCTCTGCCTTATGCCTTTTTGTTTGCAGTCTCTTATACATGTGGAACACCACTGAAGCACAAAAAAATGGTCAAATCTGAGTTGAATATCAAGAGAGTCATCTGAAGTACAGAAATGTAGGCCAGAGCTTACATCCAGGGTTTCGGTGATTGTAAGACTATAATGCTATTTAGGCAATTCAGGCAAAAACAAAAAACGTCATTGTCAGATGAACTAATGTGAGAAATTCCATGAAATAGTCTTGTTTTCATAAATATTTTAAAATATATCTAACCATGTTCACAAAATATTCTATTCATCAGATTGCTTTTCATGTCTATTACTGCTTAATAGATAATATATAATAAAATGTTCTTTTTATATCTAGTAGTAAAAAATATCTTCTAAATGGTTTCAATTGAATTTCCAAGTCTTACTAACTAAAATGTTCATAAAGACTACACAATAATGATTCTGAAACAATTAAAAATTGAGGCATGGGGCACAACACAGCACAGTTCAAACAGCCCAGGTACATGCCATGTTCTCATCTCAGAAACAATGTAATAACTGCACAAGGCCAGATAAATGCTTGATTTCCAAAGAAAGTTTGAGGAAATTATTAGAAAAATGAAATAGAGCCAACATTGGCACCCCCAAAAAGAAAAAAAAACTATTGAAGTTATGAAATAAGTTTTGCACAACATTTTAGAGTCTTTCCTAAATAAGTAAGTATAGAATATGTATAATATTATATTAGTAAAACTAAGTCAAAACACTGGGACTTACAAGAGTCATTGTGTGCAATGTGCAGAAGCAGAAAGTTAGTGGAACTGTTGAGTTAAGGGTTAAATTGATTCTTTCTGGCTACTGCCTGGCAGCTTTGCTCATGTCATTTATTATTAGAGCTTCACAAGAAAATGCAAGTAGCTGGTCTCAGAGCTCTGAGCTCTGAAGTATAATAAGTCAAAAGATAAAGTTTAAATAATGATAAGTTTTAAAAATATAAAAAATAAATAATGATAAGTTTACAATTATTATTACTTTGGCTATAGGCCTGTGAATAGGGAAGCTTGAAACTTTGGGGAACAATTGTAATTCTTGATTCTTTGTGCGATATGGTTATTCTTTTACATTTGATTTGACAATGATTATACAATGTCTTTTTATCTGCTTTTAGAATACCAGTAAAAGACTGGAGCAAGAAGAAGGCTTAGAGAGCATGTAGAAAGCAAGTGAAGAGTATGTGAGGTGAATGCAGAGAGCGAATAAAGAGTGAGAGAGAGTGAACATGAGAAGAGCATATGAAGAGTGAAGAGCAAATATGAAGAGTGAGTGAAGAGAGAATGTGAAGATTGAGTGAAGAGAGAATGTGAAAAGTGAAGAGAGCATGTGAGTTGTGTATAGAAAGTCTGTGTGTGAGTGAGAGTATATGTGGTGTGTGTGTGTGTGTGTGTGAGATATGAGAAGACTGTGTAAGAGTGAAAGGGGAATGCACAGAGGTGTGTATGAGTCTAGGGGTTCCAGAAAAACGGAGTGCGTAGAAAAATAGAGTGTGTACAGCCTCAAGTTGTGAGCAAGTGAAAGAGAAAAAGAGCAGAGAATGAGAAAGAAGAGAGAGAGAAACTTTAAGCCTTGAAAAATTACCTGTCAGCTTGTACCCAAAAAGTAGTCTGTGTATATTTATTATAAGCCTTCTAGATATCCCTACTTCCAGTTAAGAACTCCAATCTTGTGTGGAGGCTGAATCCCAACAGAATATTGGACTGCAAGAGGCTGTGTAAGTGAAGGACTTATCCAACAATCATGGTTATCTAAACTCAGATCATAAGCAATTATGTGATATTCTTAGTTTGGCATTGTGTGGCTGCTACTCCAACACTAGGAATAATAGACTGGAAGATCTATGAAGCTTGTTATACATCTGTAAGAGTTCTCACAATTTTTTTCTCAAGTTTTGGTGCTTGTTACCTATAGTTATTGTTTGGAAACTATGAGGCAAATTTTGGGTAAAAATCGGTGTCATTATTTTAAAATTAAATTATGGGAGGAGGTATTTCCTTTGTTGAGAGAAGAACTGCTGTAAATAATTTAAAATGCTAACAGATATTAATCATCTCTATTAAAATCAAGAGACTCAGACCAAAATAGTGTATAATAATGTTTTCTTTGGTTTTTGCTTCTATTATAATATTGTAGTGGCTGTTAAAATTAAAGTTAATTAAAATGTCTAAAATTAAACAATGTATCAAAAGTGTCTTTAATTTTATTATGTGGCTGAGAAGCAACTAAAGAAATGTTCAACATATTTAGTCATCAGGGAAACGAAAATCAAAATGACTCTGAGATTCTACCTCACACAAGTCAGAATGGCTAAGATAAAAAACTCAGGTGATATCAGATGCTGGCAAGGATGTGGCGAAAAAAGGATCACTTCTCTATTGTCGGTGGGATTGCAAGCTGGTACAACCACTCTGGAAATCAGTCTGGGGGTTCTTCAGAAAATTGGATATAGGCCGGGCAGTGGTGGTACACACCTTTAATCCCAGCACTTGGAAGGGAGAGGCAGGTGAATTTCTGAATTTGAGGCCAGCTTGTTATACAGAGTGAGTTCTAGGACATCCAGGGCTATATAGAGAAACCCTATCTGGAAAATAAACA